>NW_027195287.1:70000-92500 GCF_038502225.1 Cherax quadricarinatus
AAGAACGGAACGAGTCCTTGGTTCACCCAAAGGTGTAGGGAGGCAAAAAACTAGGTGTACTAGAGAATGTAAAAGGTACAGAAGACAGAGAACTCAGGAAAATAAAGAGATTAGCAGAAGAGCCAGAAACGAATATGCACAGATAAGAAGGGAGGCTCAGCGGCAATACAAAAATGACTTAGCATCGAAAGTCAACTCTGACCCGAAGCTGTTGTACAGCCACATCAGGAGGAAAACAACAGTCAAGGACCAGGTAATCAGACTGAGGAAGGGTGATGGGGAATTCACAAGAAACGACCGGGAGGTATGTCAGGAGTTCAACACGAGATTTAAAGAAGTATTTACAGTGGAAACCAGTAGGACTCCAGGAAATCAGAACTGGGGGGGTGCACCAGCAAGTGCTGGATGAGGTACATATAACCAAGAAGGAGGTGAAGAAGCTGCTATGCGAACTTGACACCTCGAAGGCGGTGGGACCAGACAACGTCTCTCCGTAAGTCGTTAAAGAGGGAGCAGAGATGCTGTGTGTACCATTAGTAAAGATCTTCAACACATCATTTGAAACTGGGCAACTCCCCGAGGTATGGAAGATGGCAAATGTAGTCCCAATTTTTGAAAAGGAAGACAGACATGAGGCACTAAACTAGAGACCTGTATCACTAACGTGTATAGTATACAAGGTCATGGAGAAGATCATCAGGAGGAGAGTGGTGGAGCACCTGGAAAGAAACAAGTGTATAATTGACAACCAGCATGGTTTCTGGGAGGGAAAATCCTGTGTCACAAACCTACTAGAGTTTTATGACAAGGTGACAGAAGTAAGACAAGAGAGAGAGGGGTGGATCGACTGCATTTTCTTGGACTGCAAGAAGGCCTTCGACACAGATCCTCACAAGAGGTTACTGCAAAAGCTAGAGGATCAGGCACACATAACAGGAAAGGCACTGCAGTGGATCATAGAATACCTGACAGGGAGGTAACAACGAGTCATGGTACGCGACGAGGTGTCAGAGTGGGCGCCTGTGACAAGCGGGGTTCCATAGGGGTCAGTCCTAGAACCTGTGCTGTTTTTGGTATATGTGAATGACATAACGGAAGGGATAGACTCAGAAGTGTCTTTGTTTGCAGATGATGTGAAGTTAATGAGAAGAATTAAATCGGATGAGGATCAGGCAGGACTACAAAGAGACCTGGACCGGCTACAAGCCTGGTCCAGCAACTGGCTCCTTGAGTTTAACCCTGCCAAATGCAAATTCATGAAGATTGGGGAAGGGCAAAGAAGACCGCATACACAATATAGTTTAGATGGCCAAAGTCTGCAAACCTCACTCAAGAAAAAAGATCTGGGGGTGAGTATAACACCGAGCATATCTCCTGAGGCGCACATCAATCAGATAACTGCTGCAGCATACGGGCGTCTGGAAAACCTACGGATAGCGTTCCGATACCTCAGTAAGAATTCGTTCAAGACTCTGTACACCATCTACGTCAGGCCCATACTGGAGTATGCAGCACCAGTTTGGAATCCACACCTAGTCAAGCTCGTCGAGAAATTAGAGAAAGTGCAAAGGTTTGCAACAAGGCTAGTCCCAGAGCTATGGGGATTGTCCTACGAAGAAAGGTTGAGGGAAATCGGCCTGACGACACTGGAGGCCAGGAGGGTCAGGGGAGACATGATAACGACATATAAAATACTGCGCGGAATTAACGAGGTGGACAAAGACGGGATGTTCCAGAGATGTGACACAGACACAAGAGGTCACAATTGGAAGTTGAAGACTCAGATGAATCAAAGGGATGTTAGGAAGTATTTCTTCAGTCATAGAGTAGTCAAGCCGTGGAATAGCCTAGAAAGTGAAGTAGTGGAGGTGGGAACCATACATAGTTTTAAGGCGAGGTATGATAAAGCTCATGGAGCAGGGAGAGAGAGGACCTAGTAGCAATCAGTGAAGAGGCGGGGCCAGGAGCTATGACTCGATCCCGGCAACCATAAATAGGTGAGTACAAAGAGGTGAGTGAGTACACACACACAGGTAATCAGGTAATCAGACTAAGGAAGGAAGGAGGAGAGACAACAAGAAATGACCATGAAGTAAGTGAGGAACTCAACAAGAGATTTAAAGAAGTGTTCACAGAGGAGACAGAAGGAGCTCCAGAAAGACAGAGAGGTGGGGCATACCACCAAGTGCTGGACACAGTGCACACAACCAAGGAAGAAGTGAATAGATTTCTGAGTGAGATAGATACCTCAAGGCAATGGGGCCGGATAATATCTCTCCATGGGTCCTGAGAGGGAGAGCAGAGGCGCTATGTGTACCCCTAAAAACAATATTCAATACATCTATCGAAACCGGGAAATTGCCTGAGGCATGGAAGACAGCAAATGTAGTCCCAATCTTTAAAAAAGGAGACAGACATGAAGCACTAACCTACAGACCAGTGTCATAACATGTATAGTATGCAAAGTCACGGAGAAGATTATCAGGAAAAGAGTAGTGGAACACCTAGAAAGGAATGATCTCATCAACAGCAGCCAATAAGGTTTCAGGGACAGGAAATCTTGTCACAAACCTACTGGAGTTCTATGACATGGTGACAGCAGTAAGATAAGAGAGAGAGAGGGGTGGGTGGATTGCATTTTCTTGGACTGCAAGAAGGCGTTTGACACAGTTCAACACAAGAAATTAGTGCAAAAACTGGAGGACCAAGCAGGGATAACAGGGAAGGCACTACAATGGATCATGGAATACTTGTCAGGAAGACAGCAGCGAGTCATGGTACGTGGCGAGGTGTCAGAGTGGGCACCTGTGACCAGCGGGGTCCCACAGGGGTCAGTCCTAGGACCAGTGCTGTTTCTGGTATTTGTGAACGACATGACGGAAGGAATAGAATCCGAAGTGTCCCTGTTTGCAGATGACGTGAAGTTGATGAGAAGAATTCATTCGATCGAAGACCAGGCAAAACTACAAAGGGATCTGGACAGGCTGCAGACCTGGTCCAGCAATTGGCTACTGGAGTTCAACCCCACCAAGTGCAAAGTCAAGAGGATTGGGGAAGGGCAAAGAAGACCGCAGACGGAGTACAGTCTAGGGGGCCAGAGACTACAAACCTCACTCATGGAAAAATATCTCTTGAAGCGCACATCAACCAAATAACTGCTGCAGCATATGGGCGCCTAGCTAACCTCAGAACAGCATTCCGACATCTTAATAAGGAATCGTTCAGGACCCTGTACACCGTGTACGTTAGGCCCATATTGGAGTATGCGGCACCAGTTTGGAGCCCACACCTAGCCAAGCACGTAAAGAAACTAGAGAAAGTGCAAAGATTTGGAACAAGACTAGTCCCAGAGCTAAAAGGTATGTCCTACAAGGAGAGGTTAAGGGAAATCAACCTGACGACACTGGAGGACAGGAGAGATAGGGGGGACATGATAACGACATACAAAATACTGAGAGGAATTGACAAGGTCGACAAAGACAGGATGTTCCAGAGATGGGACACAGCAACAAGGGGACACAGTTGGAAGTTAAAGACACAGATGAATCACAGGGATGTTAGGAAGTATTTCTTCAGCCACAAAGTAGTCAGCAAGTGGAATAGTTTGGGAAGCGATGTAGTGGAGGCAGGATCCATACATAGCTTTAAGCAGAGGTATGATAAAGCTCACGGTTCAGGGAGAGTGACCTAGTAGCGATCAGTGAAGAGGCGGGGCCAGGAGCTTGGACTCGATCCCTGCAACCTCAACTAGGTGAGTGCAACTAGGTGAGTACACACACACACACACACACACACACTCGGGGAGGAGTCATGCGGTTTGAGCTCGTGTTTTGGTGGTAATTTCTGACTGTGCCGTAAGGAATAGAGTGTGGGATATAGGCGTGTGCACGCATAAGAGTGCATATAATCACTTAAGACCCGAAAAAAGGAAATATAAGTGATCACAGAAAAGAAAAAAAAAGAAATATTGGCTGAGTGTTTAGTGAGGGCCGTTGGAAGGGTGAACGGTTGTGTCAGGCCTAAATAGTGTTGCATAATAACGCTGTGGGGTATTTTGAAGAATAAGTGCGACTCAAGACCAGGGAGATAAGAGATATGTATAGATGTGTCAGTAAATACAGTGAGTGAGTGAAAAAATTAGAAGAGCTAGAGACTATAGTGCATACAGGAAGTTAGTGGAAAAATTACCGAGAAGCATCAAACATCAACTTCTGGGACAGGACAGACCCGCAACGTTAATCCACTGCCAGCCGCAAGTAATATTCACCTAGTTTGAGTTGTATGGGGTCAATAGTACCTGTCTCAGCTGGAATTGGGGGTCACTCTCCACGAGCTATCAGAATTAGAATAAGCAGCATTTACTGGCATTTAGTAAAATTTAGAGGTAGCGGCATATAGGCAAAGCCTTGTGTATTTATTTTTGAACGTAATTTTAAACGCATAAGACAGTACAGTGGGAACCAAGAGATCGGGTACATATATAATACATATGTAGTACATACTTGGGAAATAAGGACTGTTTACATAAACATATGCACACACTAGGTGAGGACAGCTCTGCTGTTAGGCATTTGAATAGCTGTAGCACACACACACACACACACACACACACACACACACACACACACACACACACACACACACACACACACACACACATACAGACACACATGTCTGTCTCCCATTTTTAAAAAGGGAGACAGACATGAGGCACTAAACTACAGACCTGTATCACTAACGTGTATAGTATGCAAGGTCATGGAGAAGATCATCAGGAGGAGAGTGGTGGGGCACCTGGAAAGAAACAAGTGTATAATTGACAACCAGCACGGTTTCAGGGAAGGAAAATCCTGTGTCACAAACCTACTAGAGTTTTATGACAAGGTGACAGAAGTAAGACAAGAGAGAGAGGGGTGGATCGACTGCGTATTTTTGGACTGCAAGAAGGCCTTCGACACAGTTCCTCACAAGAGGTTACTGCAAAAGCTAGAGGACCAGGCACACATAACAGGAAAGGCACTGCAATGGATCAGAGAATATCTGACAGGGAGGCAACAACGAGTCATGGTACGCGACGAGGTGTCAGAGTGGGCGCCTGTGACAAGCGGGGTTCCTCAGGGGTCAGTCCTAGGACCTGTGCTGTTCTTGGTATACGTGAACGACATAACGGAAGGGATAGACTCAGAAGTGTCCTTGTTTGCAGACGATGTGAAGTTAATGAGAAGAATCGAATCGGACGAGGATCAGGCAGGACTACAAAGAGACCTGGACAGGCTACAAGCCTGGTCCAGCAACTGGCTCCTTGAATTTAACCCTGCCAAATGCAAAGTCATGAAGATTGGGGAAGGGCAAAGAAGACCGCAGACACAATATAGTTTAGATGGCCAAAGACTGCAAACCTCACTCAAGGAAAAAGATCTGGGGGTGAGTATAACTCCGAGCATATCTCCTGAGGCGCACATCAATCAGATAACTGCTGCAGCATACGGGCGCCTGGCAAACCTACAGATAGCGTTCCAATACCTCAGTAAGGATTCGTTTAAGACTCTGTACACCATCTACGTCAGGCCCATACTGGAGTATGCAGCACCAGTTTGGAATCCACACCTAGTCAAGTCTTGTTTGCAACAAGACTAGTCCCAGAGCTACGGGGATTGTCCTATGAAGAAAGGTTGAGGGAAATCGGCCTGACGACACTGGAGGCCAGGAGGGTCAGGGGAGACATGATAACGACTTATAAAATACTGCACGGAATAGACGAGGTGGACAAAGACGGGATGTTCCAGAGATGGGACACAGACACAAGAGGCCACAATTGGAAGTTGAAGACTCAGATGAATCAAAGGGATGTTAAGAAGTATTTCTTCAATCATAGAGTAGTCAGGCCATGGAATAGCCTAGAAAGTGATGTGGTGGAGGCAGGAACCATACATAGTTTTAAGGCGAGGTATGATAGAGCTCATGGGGCAGGGAGAGAGAGGACCTAGTAGCAATCAGTGAAGAGGCGGGGCCAGGAGCTGTGACTCGACCCCCGCAACCTCAACTAGGTGAGTACACACACCAACACACACACACACACACACACCCACACACACACACACACACACACACACACACACTCACACACACACACACACACACTCACACACACACACACACACACACACACACACACACACACACACACACACACACACCTGTTTGGAACCCGCACTTGATGAAGCACGTCAAGTAACTAGAGAAAATACAAAGGTTTGCGACAAGGTTAGTTCCAGAGCTAAGGGGAATGTCCTGTGAAGAAAGGTTAAGGTAAATCGGCCTGACGACACTGGATGACAGGAGGGTCAGAGGAGACATGATAACGACATATAAAATACTGCGCGGAATAGAGAAGGTGGACAAAGACAGGATGTTCCAGGGAGGGGACACAGAAACAAGAGGTCATAATTGGAAGCTGAAGACACAAATGAGTCAGAGAGATATTATGAAGTATTTCTTCAGTCATAGAGTTGTCAGGCAGTGGAATAACCTAGAAAATGACGTAGTGGAGGCTGGAACCATACTCTCTCTCCCTCCTCATAGAGCAAGGAGAGAGAGGGCCCAGTAGCAACCGGTGAAGAGGCGGGGGCCAGTAGCTAAGACTCGACCCCTGCAACCACAAATAGGTGAGTACATACACACACACACACACACACACACACACACACACACACACACACACACACACACACACACACACACACACACACACACACACACACACACATATACACACACACACACACACACACACACAGATGGCACAAAGGCGAAAGGAGGAAAGAGAGGGGATGGAGAAGACAGACAAGAGATCCTAGACACAGGAAGATCAAATACAGCCTCCCTCACAACTTCCTATAGAAGCCTCCCAACCAGGTCAACCCCAGTGCAACCAAACACTCTAAACCAAAACCCCCATGCCACATCCAATGCCCCCACCCACTGCATTACAAACTCCACCCCAACAGCAACCACCCATAGTTCCTTATCAGGTCTCCCACTTCCCCAACCCTAATACACCTCCCAGACCACAATCTTAGAAAAGAAGTTGAAGGTGTGGTATACAAATGCAGATGGAATAACAAATAAGTATGAGGAGTGGCACGAAAGAATCCAGGAGACATCCCCAGACATAATAGCACTTACAGAAACAAAACTCACCAGAATAATAACAGATTCAATCTTTCCATCCGGATATCAAATCCTCAGGAAAGACAGAGGGAGGAGAGGGGGAGGAGGAGTTGCGCTGCTCATTAAAAACCAGTGGGGGTTTGAGAAAATGGAAGGAATGGATGGCACGGGCGAACAATCCAGTCTGAGGGACATAAGGTTATAATTGCAGTAATGTACAACCCACCACAGAACTGCAGGAGGCCAAGAGAAGAATACGATGAGAGCAACAGAGCAATGGTCGACACACTAGCCGAGGTGGCCAGGAGAGCACACATGGGGGGAGCAAAGTTACTAAGTTATGGGTGATTTCAATCACAAGGAGATTGACTGGGAAAACCTGGAGCCCCATGGGGGTCCCGAAACATGGAGAGCCAAGATGATGGATGTGGTACTGGAAAACCTCATGCATCAACATGTTAGAGACACTACTAGAGAGAGAGGAGGGGATGAACCAGCAAGACTGGACCTTGTATTCACCTTGAGTAGTTCTGACATCGAGGATATCATGTATGAAAGGTCCCTGGGAGCTAGTGATCATGTGGTTCTGTGCTTCGACTACATAGTTGAGCTCCAAGCGGAGAGAGTAGCAGGAATAGGGTGGGAAAAACCAAACTACAAAATGGAGAACTACCCTGGCTTGAGGAACTTCTTTCAAGACATTCAGTGGGAGAGGGAACTGACAGGAAAACCAGTACAAGAAATGATGGACTATGTGACAACAAAATGCAAGGAGGCAGAGGAAAGGTTTGTTCCCAAGGGAAACAAAAATAATGGGAAGAACGGAACGAGTCCTTGGTTCACCCAAAGGTGTAGGGAGGCAAAAAACTAGGTGTACTAGAGAATGTAAAAGGTACAGAAGACAGAGAACTCAGGAAAATAAAGAGATTAGCAGAAGAGCCAGAAACGAATATGCACAGATAAGAAGGGAGGCTCAGCGGCAATACAAAAATGACTTAGCATCGAAAGTCAACTCTGACCCGAAGCTGTTGTACAGCCACATCAGGAGGAAAACAACAGTCAAGGACCAGGTAATCAGACTGAGGAAGGGTGATGGGGAATTCACAAGAAACGACCGGGAGGTATGTCAGGAGTTCAACACGAGATTTAAAGAAGTATTTACAGTGGAAACCAGTAGGACTCCAGGAAATCAGAACTGGGGGGGTGCACCAGCAAGTGCTGGATGAGGTACATATAACCAAGAAGGAGGTGAAGAAGCTGCTATGCGAACTTGACACCTCGAAGGCGGTGGGACCAGACAACGTCTCTCCGTAAGTCGTTAAAGAGGGAGCAGAGATGCTGTGTGTACCATTAGTAAAGATCTTCAACACATCATTTGAAACTGGGCAACTCCCCGAGGTATGGAAGATGGCAAATGTAGTCCCAATTTTTGAAAAGGAAGACAGACATGAGGCACTAAACTAGAGACCTGTATCACTAACGTGTATAGTATACAAGGTCATGGAGAAGATCATCAGGAGGAGAGTGGTGGAGCACCTGGAAAGAAACAAGTGTATAATTGACAACCAGCATGGTTTCTGGGAGGGAAAATCCTGTGTCACAAACCTACTAGAGTTTTATGACAAGGTGACAGAAGTAAGACAAGAGAGAGAGGGGTGGATCGACTGCATTTTCTTGGACTGCAAGAAGGCCTTCGACACAGATCCTCACAAGAGGTTACTGCAAAAGCTAGAGGATCAGGCACACATAACAGGAAAGGCACTGCAGTGGATCATAGAATACCTGACAGGGAGGTAACAACGAGTCATGGTACGCGACGAGGTGTCAGAGTGGGCGCCTGTGACAAGCGGGGTTCCATAGGGGTCAGTCCTAGAACCTGTGCTGTTTTTGGTATATGTGAATGACATAACGGAAGGGATAGACTCAGAAGTGTCCTTGTTTGCAGATGATGTGAAGTTAATGAGAAGAATTAAATCGGATGAGGATCAGGCAGGACTACAAAGAGACCTGGACCGGCTACAAGCCTGGTCCAGCAACTGGCTCCTTGAGTTTAACCCTGCCAAATGCAAATTCATGAAGATTGGGGAAGGGCAAAGAAGACCGCATACACAATATAGTTTAGATGGCCAAAGTCTGCAAACCTCACTCAAGAAAAAAGATCTGGGGGTGAGTATAACACCGAGCATATCTCCTGAGGCGCACATCAATCAGATAACTGCTGCAGCATACGGGCGTCTGGAAAACCTACGGATAGCGTTCCGATACCTCAGTAAGAATTCGTTCAAGACTCTGTACACCATCTACGTCAGGCCCATACTGGAGTATGCAGCACCAGTTTGGAATCCACACCTAGTCAAGCTCGTCGAGAAATTAGAGAAAGTGCAAAGGTTTGCAACAAGGCTAGTCCCAGAGCTATGGGGATTGTCCTACGAAGAAAGGTTGAGGGAAATCGGCCTGAGGACACTGGAGGCCAGGAGGGTCAGGGGAGATATGATAACGACATATAAAATACTGCGCGGAATTAACGAGGTGGACAAAGACGGGATGTTCCAGAGATGTGACACAGACACAAGAGGTCACAATTGGAAGTTGAAGACTCAGATGAATCAAAGGGATGTTAGGAAGTATTTCTTCAGTCATAGAGTAGTCAAGCCGTGGAATAGCCTAGAAAGTGAAGTAGTGGAGGTGGGAACCATACATAGTTTTAAGGCGAGGTATGATAAAGCTCATGGAGCAGGGAGAGAGAGGACCTAGTAGCAATCAGTGAAGAGGCGGGGCCAGGAGCTATGACTCGATCCCGGCAACCATAAATAGGTGAGTACAAAGAGGTGAGTGAGTACACACACACAGGTAATCAGGTAATCAGACTAAGGAAGGAAGGAGGAGAGACAACAAGAAATGACCATGAAGTAAGTGAGGAACTCAACAAGAGATTTAAAGAAGTGTTCACAGAGGAGACAGAAGGAGCTCCAGAAAGACAGAGAGGTGGGGCATACCACCAAGTGCTGGACACAGTGCACACAACCAAGGAAGAAGTGAATAGATTTCTGAGTGAGATAGATACCTCAAAGGCAATGGGGCCGGATAATATCTCTCCATGGGTCCTGAGAGGGAGAGCAGAGGCGCTATGTGTACCCCTAAAAACAATATTCAATACATCTATCGAAACCGGGAAATTGCCTGAGGCATGGAAGACAGCAAATGTAGTCCCAATCTTTAAAAAAGGAGACAGACATGAAGCACTAACCTACAGACCAGTGTCATAACATGTATAGTATGCAAAGTCACGGAGAAGATTATCAGGAAAAGAGTAGTGGAACACCTAGAAAGGAATGATCTCATCAACAGCAGCCAATAAGGTTTCAGGGACAGGAAATCTTGTCACAAACCTACTGGAGTTCTATGACATGGTGACAGCAGTAAGATAAGAGAGAGAGAGGGGTGGGTGGATTGCATTTTCTTGGACTGCAAGAAGGCGTTTGACACAGTTCAACACAAGAAATTAGTGCAAAAACTGGAGGACCAAGCAGGGATAACAGGGAAGGCACTACAATGGATCATGGAACACTTGTCAGGAAGACAGCAGCGAGTCATGGTACGTGGCGAGGTGTCAGAGTGGGCACCTGTGACCAGCGGGGTCCCACAGGGGTCAGTCCTAGGACCAGTGCTGTTTCTGGTATTTGTGAACGACATGACGGAAGGAATAGAATCCGAAGTGTCCCTGTTTGCAGATGACGTGAAGTTGATGAGAAGAATTCATTCGATCGAAGACCAGGCAAAACTACAAAGGGATCTGGACAGGCTGCAGACCTGGTCCAGCAATTGGCTACTGGAGTTCAACCCCACCAAGTGCAAAGTCAAGAGGATTGGGGAAGGGCAAAGAAGACCGCAGACGGAGTACAGTCTAGGGGGCCAGAGACTACAAACCTCACTCATGGAAAAATATCTCTTGAAGCGCACATCAACCAAATAACTGCTGCAGCATATGGGCGCCTAGCTAACCTCAGAACAGCATTCCGACATCTTAATAAGGAATCGTTCAGGACCCTGTACACCGTGTACGTTAGGCCCATATTGGAGTATGCGGCACCAGTTTGGAGCCCACACCTAGCCAAGCACGTAAAGAAACTAGAGAAAGTGCAAAGATTTGGAACAAGACTAGTCCCAGAGCTAAAAGGTATGTCCTACAAGGAGAGGTTAAGGGAAATCAACCTGACGACACTGGAGGACAGGAGAGATAGGGGGGACATGATAACGACATACAAAATACTGAGAGGAATTGACAAGGTCGACAAAGACAGGATGTTCCAGAGATGGGACACAGCAACAAGGGGACACAGTTGGAAGTTAAAGACACAGATGAATCACAGGGATGTTAGGAAGTATTTCTTCAGCCACAAAGTAGTCAGCAAGTGGAATAGTTTGGGAAGCGATGTAGTGGAGGCAGGATCCATACATAGCTTTAAGCAGAGGTATGATAAAGCTCACGGTTCAGGGAGAGTGACCTAGTAGCGATCAGTGAAGAGGCGGGGCCAGGAGCTTGGACTCGATCCCTGCAACCTCAACTAGGTGAGTGCAACTAGGTGAGTACACACACACACACACGCACACACACTCGGGGAGGAGTCATGCGGTTTGAGCTCGTGTTTTGGTGGTAATTTCTGACTGTGCCGTAAGGAATAGAGTGTGGGATATAGGCGTGTGCACGCATAAGAGTGCATATAATCACTTAAGACCCGGAAAAAGGAAATATAAGTGATCACAGAAAAGAAAAAAAAAGAAATATTGGCTGAGTGTTTAGTGAGGGCCGTTGGAAGGGTGAACGGTTGTGTCAGGCCTAAATAGTGTTGCATAATAACGCTGTGGGGTATTTTGAAGAATAAGTGCGACTCAAGACCAGGGAGATAAGAGATATGTATAGATGTGTCAGTAAATACAGTGAGTGAGTGAAAAAATTAGAAGAGCTAGAGACTATAGTGCATACAGGAAGTTAGTGGAAAAATTACCGAGAAGCATCAAACATCAACTTCTGGGACAGGACAGACCCGCAACGTTAATCCACTGCCAGCCGCAAGTAATATTCACCTAGTTTGAGTTGTATGGGGTCAATAGTACCTGTCTCAGCTGGAATTGGGGGTCACTCTCCACGAGCTATCAGAATTAGAATAAGCAGCATTTACTGGCATTTAGTAAAATTTAGAGGTAGCGGCATATAGGCAAAGCCTTGTGTATTTATTTTTGAACGTAATTTTAAACGCATAAGACAGTACAGTGGGAACCAAGAGATCGGGTACATATATAATACATATGTAGTACATACTTGGGAAATAAGGACTGTTTACATAAACATATGCACACACTAGGTGAGGACAGCTCTGCTGTTAGGCATTTGAATAGCTGTAGCACACACACACACACACACACACACACACACACACACACACACACACACACACACACACACACACACACACACACACACATACAGACACACATGTCTGTCTCCCATTTTTAAAAAGGGAGACAGACATGAGGCACTAAACTACAGACCTGTATCACTAACGTGTATAGTATGCAAGGTCATGGAGAAGATCATCAGGAGGAGAGTGGTGGGGCACCTGGAAAGAAACAAGTGTATAATTGACAACCAGCACGGTTTCAGGGAAGGAAAATCCTGTGTCACAAACCTACTAGAGTTTTATGACAAGGTGACAGAAGTAAGACAAGAGAGAGAGGGGTGGATCGACTGCGTATTTTTGGACTGCAAGAAGGCCTTCGACACAGTTCCTCACAAGAGGTTACTGCAAAAGCTAGAGGACCAGGCACACATAACAGGAAAGGCACTGCAATGGATCAGAGAATATCTGACAGGGAGGCAACAACGAGTCATGGTACGCGACGAGGTGTCAGAGTGGGCGCCTGTGACAAGCAGGGTTCCTCAGGGATCAGTCCTAGGACCTGTGCTGTTCTTGGTATACGTGAACGACATAACGGAAGGGATAGACTCAGAAGTGTCCTTGTTTGCAGACGATGTGAAGTTAATGAGAAGAATCGAATCGGACGAGGATCAGGCAGGACTACAAAGAGACCTGGACAGGCTACAAGCCTGGTCCAGCAACTGGCTCCTTGAATTTAACCCTGCCAAATGCAAAGTCATGAAGATTGGGGAAGGGCAAAGAAGACCGCAGACACAATATAGTTTAGATGGCCAAAGACTGCAAACCTCACTCAAGGAAAAAGATCTGGGGGTGAGTATAACTCCGAGCATATCTCCTGAGGCGCACATCAATCAGATAACTGCTGCAGCATACGGGCGCCTGGCAAACCTACAGATAGCGTTCCAATACCTCAGTAAGGATTCGTTTAAGACTCTGTACACCATCTACGTCAGGCCCATACTGGAGTATGCAGCACCAGTTTGGAATCCACACCTAGTCAAGTCTTGTTTGCAACAAGACTAGTCCCAGAGCTACGGGGATTGTCCTATGAAGAAAGGTTGAGGGAAATCGGCCTGACGACACTGGAGGCCAGGAGGGTCAGGGGAGACATGATAACGACTTATAAAATACTGCACGGAATAGACGAGGTGGACAAAGACGGGATGTTCCAGAGATGGGACACAGACACAAGAGGCCACAATTGGAAGTTGAAGACTCAGATGAATCAAAGGGATGTTAAGAAGTATTTCTTCAATCATAGAGTAGTCAGGCCATGGAATAGCCTAGAAAGTGATGTGGTGGAGGCAGGAACCATACATAGTTTTAAGGCGAGGTATGATAGAGCTCATGGGGCAGGGAGAGAGAGGACCTAGTAGCAATCAGTGAAGAGGCGGGGCCAGGAGCTGTGACTCGACCCTTGCAACCACAAATAGGTGAGTACAAATAGGTGAGTACACACACACATATACAGGATTTTACACCTTCCTTCCTCTCTCTCTCTCTCTCTCTCTCTCTCTCTCTCTCTCTCTCTCTTTCTCTTTCTCTCTCCCCCTTTCATCCTCTCTCTCTCCCTCTCCCTCTCTCTCTCCCTCTCCCTCTCTCTCTTCCTCTCTTACTCTCTCTCTTCCTCTTCTTTTATCTCTCTCTCTCTTCCCTTGTCACTCCTCCCTCTCTCTTACCTTTTCCCTCTCTCTCATATTTTCCCCTTTTTCCCTTATTTTCCCCTCCTTCTAGGCTCCCCTTCTCTCTCTCCCTTTTTCTTTTTCTCTTTCTCTCTCTCTTTCACTAAAAAAAAAAAAAAAAAAAAAAAATGGTTGGGACTCGCAGCATTCAGGGATCAGATGACAATGATACTGGTAAGGAGGAATGGATGGAGGAACAGTGGAAAAGGTTAGAGCAAGAATGGGAGAGAAAATTACGAGAGCTTTCTGAAAAAATGGAGAAAGAGCTCTCTGTGAAATGGGAAAAGAGGTTGGAGAAGGAGACGAAGAATTGGGAGGCACAAGTCGAAACTGCAGTAGCCAGGGTAAAGGCCCTAGAATTTGAGGTAAACAGGCTGAAGCAAGTCTCAGGGGTAGTGACCAGAGAAGACACACCATACGAAGATGAGAGGCTGAACAGGAAGGAAGGAGATATGAATTATGCTAAGGTCTTATCAGCCTGCAAAGAAGGGCCAGGGAGTGGAAGGGAAGAGCAGATGGGTGCAGATGGAGAGGGAGATAGGTCGAATGCTGAGGCACAACCATGCTACCAAGAGCCACTGGAAAAATCTAGGGAGAAAATGACCACATATAGACAGGAACCAGAGTCACAGAGGGAGAAGCAATGGGAGAAGGAAAGGGCAAAATCAGTGATTATCCATGGGCTTCGGGAGAGAGAGGAAAGGACACACACTGAAAGACGGCAGGAAGAAAGAAAGAAGATTGAGAAAATCATCACGGAAATTGGGGGAGAAGACATGGATGAGATTGTAAATTTTCAGAGAATAGGGGGGTACTTGAAGGGGAGAAACCGACCGATCAAGCTGATTCTCAGGACAGCAACAGTGCGGAACAAGATCCTCCAAGAGAAACCACGGTTGAAAAGCTCGGAAGAGTACAAGAAGGTGTTCCTAGACAGAGACAGAACACAAACAGAGAGACGTCAGCTGAGGGAGAGGACAAAAATGCGAAAGGAGCTAGGAAAGGAGACAAGGATGGAACCAGCAGAGGTCAGTCAGAGCAGAACAGAGCAGCAAGGGCAAGCACACACACAACTATCCTCAGAACCCCACAACCTATCACACCATCCCAACACACAATACAATCCATACTCACAGCTTCTACCCAACCACCAACCATAGAATCTCACAGTATGCTACCAGGTCTCCCACCCCCACAGGCCCCCCAAACCACAGTGTTGGAAAGGAAACTGAAGGTATGGTACACAAACGCTGATGGAATAACAAACAAGTGGGAGGAGTGGCACGAAAGAGTCAAAGAGGCATCACCAGACATCATAGCAATCACAGAAACCAAGCTTACAGGTATGATAACAGATGCCATCTTTCCAGCGGGATACCAGATCCTGAGAAAAGACAGAAAGAACAGGGGGGGTGGAGGAGTGGCATTGCTGATCAAACACCGATGGAATTTTGATGAGCTGGAGAGAGGAGACAGCGGAGAAGAAAGTGATTACATAGCGGGAACGCTTCACTCTGGTGGTCCCAAGGTGATAATTGCAGTGATGTATAACCCACCACAGAACAGCAGGAGGCCAAGGCAAGAGTATGACGAGAGCAATAGAGCGATGGTTGACACACTGACTGCAGTGGCGAGAAGAGCTCATGCATGCAGGGCAAAGCTCCTGATCATGGGCGACTTTAACCACAAGGAGATCGAATGGGAGAAATTGGAGCCACATGGGGGCCAAGATACATGGAGGGCTAAAATGATGGAGGTGGTACTGGAAAACTTCATGTACCAACACGTAAGGGACACTACAAGAGAGAGAGGAGAGGATGAACCAGCAAGACTGGACTTAGTATTCACCTTGAGTAGTGCAGATATTGAGGACATCACATATGAAAGACCCCTTGGGGCAAGCGATCATGTGGTTTTGAGCTTCGAATACACAGTAGAGCTACAAGTGGAGGCGGAAGCAGGAAGGCCAGGACAAATGAAACCAAACTACAGGAAAGGGGACTACACAGGAATGAGGAACTTCCTGAATGAGGTTCAGTGGGACAGAACTGGCAGGGAAGCCAGTTAATGAGATGATGGAATATGTAGCAACAATGTGCAAGGAGGCTGAGAAGAGGTTTGTACCCAATGGTAACAGGAATAATGGAAAAGCCAGGATGAGCCCATGGTTCACCCAAAGATGCAAGGAGGCAAAAACCAAGTGTGCTAGGGAATGCAAGAAATATAGAAGGCAAAGGACCCAGGAAAATAAGGAGAGCAGTCGTAGAGCCAGAAACGAATATGCACAGATAAGAAGGGAGGCCAAACGTCAATATGAAAACGACATAGCAGCAAAAGCCAAATCTGACCCGAAGCTGTTATACAGCCACATCAGGAAGAAAACAACCGTCAAGGACCAGGTCACCAGGCTAAGGAAGGAAGGAGGAGAGACAACAAGAAATGACCGTGAACTATGTGAGGAACTCAAGAAGAGATTCAAAGAAGTGTTCACAGAGGAGACAGAAGGGGCTAGAGAAAGACGGAGAGGTGGGGTACACCACCATGTGCTGGACACAGTACACACAACCGAGGAAGAAGTGAAGAGGCTTCTGAGTGAGCTAGATACCTCAAAGGCAATGGGGCCAGATAACATCTCTCCATGGGTCCTGAGAGAGGGAGCAGAGGTGCTATGTGTACCCCTAACAACAATATTCAATACATCTATCGAAACAGGGAGATTGCCTGAGGCATGGAAGACAGCAAATGTGGTCCCAGTCTTTAAAAAAGGAGACAGACATCAAGCACTAAACTACAGACCAGTGTCACTGACATGTACAGCATGCAAAATCATGGAAAAGATTGTCAGGAGAAGAATGATGGAACATCTAGAAAGGAATGATCTCATCACCAGCAGCCGACATGGTTTCAGAGACGGGAAATCCTGTGTCACAAACCTACTGGAGTTCTATGACATGGTGACAGCAGTAAGACAAGAGAGAGAGGAGTGGGTGGATTGCATTTTCTTGGACTGCAAGAAGGCGTTTGACACAGTACCACACAAGAGATTAGTGCAAAAACTGGAGGACCAAGCAGAGATAACAGGGAAGGCACTGCAATGGATCAGGAAATACTTGTCAGGAAGACAGCAGCGAGTAATGGTACGTGGCGAGGTGTCAGAGTGGGCACCTGTGACCAGCGGGGTCCCACAGGGGTCAGTCCTAGGACCAGTGCTGTTTCTGATATTTGTGAACGACATGACGGAAGGAATAAACTCCGAGGTGTCCCTGTTTGCAGATGACGTGAAGTTGATGAGAAGAGTTCATTCGATCGAAGACAAGGCAGAAGTACAAAGGGATCTGGACAGGCTGCAGACCTGGTCTAGCAACTGGCTCCTGGAGTTCAATCCCACCAAGTGCAAAGTCATGAGGATTGGGGAAGGGCAAAGAAGACCGCAGACGGAGTACAGTCTAGGGGGCCAGTGACTACAAACATCACTCAAGGAAAAAGATCTTGGGGTGAGTATAACACCAGGCACATCTCCTGAAGCGCACATCAAGAAAATAACTGCTGCAGCATATGGGCGCCTGGCAAACCTCAGAACAGCATTCCGACATCTTAATAAGGAATCCTTCATGACCCTGTACACCGTGTACGTTAGGCCCATATTGGAGTATGTGGCACCAGTTTGGAACCCACTCCTAGCCAAGCATGTAAAGAAACTAGAGAAAGTGCAAAGGTTTGCAACAAGACTAGTCCCAGAGTTAAGAGGTATGTCCTATGAGGAGAGGTTAAGGGAAATCAATCTGACGACACTGGAGGACAGGAGAGATAGGGATGACATGATAACGACTTACAAAATACTGAGAGGAATTGACAAGGTGGACAAAGACAGGATGTTCCAGAGACTGGACACAGCAACACGGGGACACAGTTGGAAGCTGAAGACACAGATGAATCAAAGGGATGTTAGGAAGTATTTCTTCAGCTACAGAGTAGTCAGGAAGTGGAATAGTTTGGGAAGCGATGTAGTGGAGGCAGGATCCATACATAGCTTTAAGCAGAGGTACGATAAAGCTCATGGTTCAGGGAGAGTGACCTAGTAGCGACCAGTGAAGAGGCGGGGCCAGGAGCTTGGACTCGACCCCTGCAACCTCAACTAGGTGAGTACACACACACACACACACATACACTCCCCCACCTCCCCCACCAACCTCTCACTCCTTCCCCTGATCCCCCCTCTCTCATTCACCCTCCTCCTCCCCACCTCTCCCTCTTTCCCCCTCTCTCTCTCCCATTCTTCTCCTTGCTTCTCCCTCCTTCTCACTCCCCATATTTCCCCCTAAATCCCCCTCCCCACCCCTCTTTCATATAGCCACTGTCCACAGTTCCTCCTCTACCTTCCCCCCCACACTCGGACAAACACTTCTAACCTAACACACAGAATTACATAAGTTTTCCATTCTGAAGCAATCATAATAAAAAAAATGGGTTGCCAGAGAGCAGGAAGGAAAACCAAGGGACAGGAGGATGAATTTGCAAAGGAAGATTGGGCAGCAGAGCTCACAAAAAGGTAACAAGAATGGAAAAAGAAACTAGAAGAATTTAGCATGAGAATGGAAGAGAGGATAGATATGGAAAGCAAGAAGTGGGAGATACAAGTCATGACAGTTGAGGCTAGGATACAGAGATTAGAAGAGGAACTGAGAAATCTGAAACAGCCTAAAGAACTAAAGAACATTTTGGGAATGACATCAGAGACTGCTACCTCAGTCACAAATAAGGAGACTGTAGGGAAAGAAGGAGCAAAACTGCATGTAGAAGCTCTATCAGAGGGGACTGCAGTAAAGGAAAGAGCTAAGCTATATGTGGAGGCCCTAACAGACCACATTAGAGCCCATGGAAAGCCGAGAAGGGAAAATGACAGGCCACTGAGCCCAAGTGAAAGGAAAGCTGCAATGGAGGAAAATAAATCGAATGAGTGGATACACAAGGATACACAGTGGGAGAATGAAAGGAAGAGGTCAGTCTTTGTGTATTGGCTCCAGGAAGTTGAAGGGGAAACATATGAAGCAAAAGGAGGAGATGACATGACCCAGCTGGAAAAATTTTGGAGAATAGGGGGGTATGTAAGAAGAAGAACCCTGCCAGTGAGAGTGACCTTCAAGGCAGAATCGACTCGGAACAGGATCCTGCAGGAGAAAGCAAGATTAAGGGATATGCTGGCATACTGGAAGGTGTATCTCGACCTCGACAGAACACAAGAAGAAAGGCAGGAACTGAGAGAGATGGTACAAAGGCGAAAGGAGGAAAGAGAGGGGATGGAGAAGACAGACAGGAGCTCCCAGACATAGGAAGAATATCAAATACAGCCTCCCTCACAACTTCCTGTAGAAGCCCCCCAACCAGGTCAACCCCAGTGCAACCAAACATTCTAAACCAAAACACCCATGCCATATCCAATGCCCCCACCCACTGCATTACAAACTCCACCCCAACAGCAAACACCCATAGTTTCCTATCAGGTCTCCCAATTCCCCAACCCCAATATACCCCCCAGACCACAGTCTTAGAGAAGAAGTTGAAGGTGTTGTATACAAATGCAGATAGAATAACAAATAAGTGTAAGGAGTGGCATGAAAGAATCAAGGAGACATCCCCAGACATAAGAGCACTCACAGAAACAAAACTCACCAGAATAATAACAGATGCAATCTTTCCACCCGGATATCAAATCCTCAGGAAAGACAGAGGGAGGAGATGGGAAGGAGGAGTTGCAATGCTCATTAAAAACCAGTGGGGTTTTGAGAAAATGGAAGGAATGGATGGCATGGGCGAATGGGACTACTTAGTAGGAACAATCCAGTCTGAGGGACATAAGGTGAAAATTGCTGTAATGTACAACCCACCACAGAACTGCAGGAGGCCAAGAGAAGAATACGATGAGAGCAACTGAGCAATGGTCGACACACTAGCCGAGGTGGCCAGAAGAGCACACATTGGGGGGAGCAAAGTTACTAGTTATGGGTGATTTCAATCACAAGGAGATTGACTGGGAAAACCTGGAGCCCCATGGGGCTCCCGAAACATGGAGAGCCAAAATGATGGATGTGGTACTGGAAAACCTCATGCAACAACATGTTAGAGACACCACCAGAGAGAGAGGTGAGGATGATCCAGCAAGACTGGACCTTGTATTCACCTTGAGTAGTTCGGACATCGAGGATATCATGTACGAAAGGGCCCTGGGAGCTAATGATCACGTGGTTCTGTGCTTTCACTACATAGTTGAGCTCCAAATGGAGAGAGTAACAGGAATAGGATGGGAAAAACCAAATTACAAAAAGGGGAACTACTAAGGCATGAGGAACTTCCTGCAAGACATTCAGTGGGAGAGGGAACTGACAGGAAAACCAGTACAAGAAATGATGGACTATGTGACAACAAAATGCAAGGAGGCAGAGGAGAGGTTTGTTCCCAAGGGAAACTGAAATAATGGGAAGAACAGAACGAGTCCTTGGTTCACCCAAAGGTGTAGGGACGCAAAAACTAGGTGTACTAGAGAATGGAAAATGTACAGAAGACAGAGAACTCAGGAAAATAAAGAGATTAGCCGAAGAGCCAGAAACGAATATGCACATATGAGAAGGGAGGCTCAGCGACAATATGAAAATGACATAGCTTCGAAAATCAAGTCTGACCCGAAGCTGTTGTATAGCCACATCAGGAGGAAAACAACAGTCAAGGACCAGGTAATCAGACTGAGGAAGGGTGATGGGGAGTTCACAAAACACGACCGAGAGGTATGTGAGGAGCTCAACACGAGATTTAAAGAAGTATTTACAGTGGAAACCAGTAGGACTCTAGGAAATCAGAGCAGAGGGGTACATCAGCAAGTGCTGGATGAGGTACACATAACCAAGGAGGAGGTGAAGAAGCTGCTATATGAACTTGACACCTCAAAGGCAGTGGGACCAGACAACATCTCTTCGTGAGTCCTTAGAGAGGGAGCAGAGATGCTGTGTGTTCCATTAACAAAGATCTTCAACACATCCATTGAAACTGTGCAACTCCCTGAGGTATGGAAGATGGCAAATGTAGTCCCAATTTTTAAAAAGGGAGACAGACCTGTATCACTAACGTGTATAGTATGCAAAGTCATGGAGAAGATCATCAGGAGGAGAGTGGTGGAGCACCTGGAAAGAAACAAGTGTGTAATTGACAACCAGCACGGTTTCAGGGAAGGAAAATCCTGTGTCACAAACCTACTGGAGTTTTATGACAAGGTGACAGAAGTAAGACAAGAGAGAGAGGGGCGGATCGACTGAGTTTTTTTGAACTGCAAGAAGGCCTTCGACACAGTTCCTCACAAGAGGTTACTGCAAAAGCTAGATGATCAGGCACACATAACAGGAAAGGCACTGCAATAGATCAGAGAATACCTGACAGGGAGGCAACAACGAGTCATGGTACGTGACGAGGTGACAGAGTGGGTGCCTGTGACAAGCTGGGTTCCACAGGGGCCAGTCCTAGGACCTGTGCTCTTTTTGGTATATGTGAAGGACATAACGGATGGGATAGACTCAAAAGTGTCCTTGTTTGCAGATGATGTGAAGTTAATGAGAAGAATCAAATCGGACGAGGATCAGGCAGGACTACAAAGAGACCTGGACAGACTACAAGTCTGGTCCAGCAACTGGCTCCTTGAGTTTAATCCTGCCAAATGCAAAGTCATGAAGACTGGTGAACTGCAAAGAAGACCGTAGACACAATATAGTCTACATGGCCAAAGACTGCAAACCTCACTCAAGGAAAAAGATCTGGGGGTGAGTATAACACCGAACATATCTCCAGATGCGCACATCAGTCAGATAACTGCTGCAGCATACGGGCGTCTGGCAAACCTACGGATAGCGTTCCGATACCTCAGTAAGGAATCGTTCAAGACTCTGTATACCATTTACTTCAGGCCCATACTGGAGTATGCAGCACCAGTTTGGAATCCACACCTGGTCAAGCACGTCAAGAAATTAGAGAAAGTGCAAAGGTTTGCAACAAGACTAGTCCCAGAGCTAAGGGGATTGTCCTACGAAGAAAGGTTGAGGGAAATCGACCCGACAACACTAGAGCACCGGAAGGTCAGGGGAGACATGATATCGACATATAAAATACTGCGCAGAATAGACAAGGTGGACAAAGACGGGATGTTCCAGAGATGGGACACAGAAACAAGA
>NW_027195287.1:97500-234340 GCF_038502225.1 Cherax quadricarinatus
GAGAAAAAAATGATTGAAGGCATCATGAAAACAATAGGGGAGGGCAATATGACCCAGGTGACAAATTTTCAGAGAATTGGGTGGTTTGCGAGTGGAAGAATACGGCCTGTCAGAGTAACTTTCAAGGAAGAATCAGTTCGAACCAGGATTCTGCAAGAGAAAGCAAGACTGAGGGACAAAGAGGGGTACCAGAGAGTATACCTCGACCGCGACAGAACACAAGAAGAAAGGACTACACTGAAAGAGAGGGTACAGAGACGCAAGGAGGAACGAGAAGCAATGAAAATGAGCAGGACCCAGACACAGGAGGAAGGGCAAACACACCCCCACAGAATCTCCCACCAAAAGACTCCACCCGCGACATTCCCAACGCAACTGAGCAACCTATACTACAACCCACTCACTGTTCCCTCTGCCACCAACCCCCATATCACAAACCTCACCCCAACAGCTGTCCCTTATGGGCATTCTGACCCCACCCCCATCAACACAAACCCCACCTACACCACAGCCCCATATAGGCCCCCACCAAGGGTCTCACTCCCTCAACCCCAATATTCTTGCATGACCACAATGATAGAAAAGAAACTAAAGGTTTGGTACACAAACGCGGATGGAATAACGAATAAACATGAGGAGTGGAATGAAAGAATCAGTGAAAAATCCCCAGACATCATAGCAGTCACAGAAACAAAACTCGCTGAGACAATAACAGACACAATCTTCCCAACAGGATATCAGATCCTGAGGAGAGATAGAAGGAGTAGAGGGGGAGGAGGGGTTGCACTGCTCATAAAACACCAATGGGGATTTGAGGAAATGGAAGGCATGGACATGATTGGAGAAAGAGACTACATTGTAGGTACAATTCAGTCCGGAGAACATAAAGTAGTCATTGGAGTGATGTATAACCCACCACAGAACTGCAGGAGGCCAAGAGAGGAGTACGAAGAAAACAACAGGGTGATGGTGGACACACTGGCTGAGGTGGCAAGAAGAGCTCACTCGAGCAGAGCAAAGTTACTGGTAATGGGCGATTTCAACCACAGGGAGATCGACTGGGAAAACCTGGAGCCACATGGGGGTCCCGAAACATGGAGAGCCAAGATGATGGATGTGGTACTTGAAAACCTCATGCATCAACATGTCAGGGACACAACCAGAGAGAGAGGGGAGGATGAGCCAGCAAGACTGGATCTTGTGTTCACCCTGAGCAGTTCAGACATTGAGGATATCACTTACGAGAGGCCCCTTGGAGCTAGCGATCATGTGTTTCTGAGTTTTGACTATATAGTAGAGTTACAAGTGGAGAAGGTAACAGGAACTGAAGGGGACAGGCCAAACTATAAAAGGGGGGACTACACAGGTATGAGAAACTTCCTGCAGGAGGTTCAGTGGGAGAGAGAAATGGTAGGAAAATCAGTAAACGAGATGATGGAATATGTGGCAACAAAGTGCA
This sequence comes from Cherax quadricarinatus, assembly GCF_038502225.1. Lineage (NCBI taxonomy): Eukaryota > Metazoa > Arthropoda > Malacostraca > Decapoda > Parastacidae > Cherax > Cherax quadricarinatus. The sequence goes on from NW_027195287.1 coordinate 98,960, forward strand.
AGGAGGCAGAGGAAAGTTTTGTTCCCAAGGGAAACAGAAATAATAGGAAGACCAAAACGAGTCCTTGGTTTACCCGAAGGTGTAGGGAGGCAAAAACTAAGTGCAACAGAGAATGGAAAAGGTACAGGAGGCATAGGACCCAGGAAAACAAGGAGATTAGTAGAAGAGCCAGAAACGAGTATGCACAGATAAGGAGGGAGGCCCAGCGACAGTATGAAAACGACATAGCATCGAAAGTCAAATCTGACCCGAAACTGCTGTATAGCCACATTAGGAGGAAGACAACAGTCAAGGACCAGGTGATAAGGCTGAGGAAAGAAGGTGGAGAACTCACAAGAAACGATCAAGAGGTATGTGAGGAGCTCAACACGAGATTTAAGGAAGTATTTACAGTAGAGACAGGAAGGACTCTGGGGGGACAGACCAGATGGGGACACCAGCAAGGAATACACCAACAAGTGTTGGACGACATACATACGGATGAGGAGGAGGTGAAGAAACTGCTAAGGGACATCGATACCTCAAAGGCGGTGGGACCAGACAACATCTCTCCATGGGTCCTTAAAGAGGGAGCAGAGACATTGTGTGTACCATTGACAAAGATCTTCAACACATCATTTGAAACTGGGCAACTCCCCGAGGTATGGAAGATGGCAAATGTAGTCCCAATTTTTAAAAAGGGAGACAGACATGAGGCACTAAACTACAGACCTGTATCACTAACGTGTATAGTATGCAAGGTCATGGAGAAGATCATCAGGAGGAGAGTGGTGGAGCACCTGGAAAGAAACAAGTGTATAATTGACAACCAGCATGGTTTCAGGGAGGGAAAATCCTGTGTCACAAACCTATTAGAGTTTTATGACAAAGTGACAGAAGTAAGACAAGAGAGAGAGGGGTGGATCGACTGCATTTTTTTGGACTGCAAGAAGGCCTTCGACACAGTTCCTCACAAGAGGTTACTGCAAAAGCTAGAGGATCAGGCACACATAACAGGAAAGGCACTGCAATGGATAAGAGAATACCTTACAGGGAGGCAACAACGAGTCATGGTACGTGATGAGGTGTCAAAGTGGGTGTCTGTGACAAGCGGGGTTCCACAGGGGTCAGTCCTTGGACCTGTGCTGTTCTTGGTATATGTGAATGACATAACGGAAGGGATAGACTCAGAAGTGTCCGTGTTTGTGGACGATGTGAAGTTAATGAGAAGAATCAAATTGGATGAGGATCAGGCAGGACTACAAAGAGACCTGGACAGGCTACAAGCCTGGTCCAGCAACTGGCTCCTTGAGTTTAACCCCGCCAAATGCAAAGTCATGAAGATTGGGGAAGGGCAAAGAAGACCGCAGACACAATATAGTTTAGATGTCCAAAGTCTGCAAACCTCGCTCAAGGAAAAAGATCTGGGGGTGAGTATAACACCGAGCATATCTCCTGAGGTGCACATCAATCAGATAACTGCTGCAGCATACGGGCGCCAAGCAAACCTATGGATAGCGTTCCGATACCTCAGTAAGGAGTCATTCAAGACTCTGTATACCATTTACGTCAGGCCCATACTGGAGTATGCAGCACCAGTTTGGAATCCACACCTAGTCAAGCACGTCAAGAAATTAGAGAAAGTGCCAAGGTTTGCAACAAGACTAGTCCCAGAGCTACGGGGATTGTCCTACGAAGAAACGTTGAGGGAAATTGGCCTGACGACAATGGAGGCCAGGGGAGACATGATAACGACATACAAAATACTGCACGGAATAGATAAGGTGGACAAAGACAGGATGTTCCAGAGAAGGGACACAGACACAAGAGGTCACAATTGGAAGTTGAAGACTCAGATGAATCAATGGGATGTTAGGAAGTATTTCTTCAGTCATAGAGTAGTCAAGCCATGGAATAGCCTAGAAAGTGAAGTAGTGGAGGCGGGAACCATACATAGTTTTAAGCCGAGGTATGATAAAGCTCATGGAGCAGGGAGAGAGAGGACCTAGTAGCAATCAGTGAAGAGGCAGGGCCAGGAGCTATGACTCGACCCCTGCAACCACAAATAGGTGAGTACAAATAGGTGAGTACACACACACACACACACACACACACACACACACAAACACACACACACACACACACACACACACACACACACACACACACACACAGGAATGGGAGATAGAGCTCAAAAAAAGGGAGGAAGACTGGGGAAGGAGACTAGATGAGCTGGAAAGGAAGATGGAAGAGAGGTTAGCAGCAGAATGCAGAAGGTGGAAGCAACAGGCCACAGAAGCAGAAATCAAGATAGAGAGATTAGAAGAGGAGCTGAGACATCTGAAACAGCACAGAGACAAAGATATTACAGAAGTAGCATCGGCAATGGCTAAATTAAACACAGACAACAGGTCTGAAGGAAGCATGGAAACTAAACTATATGCAGAGGTCCTGTCAAACCCACATGGGGCCAAAACAAAGACAGGGAGCACACTAGGACAGAAAGAGAGGTTGGAAGACATCGAAGGAACTAGGACATGTGCAAGGACCTTACCAGATACCTGTGTGGGCCAGGAGCAGGTGAGCAGGAAGGATAAACCAAGAAGCATAGGGGCCATAACGAGGGAAGGGACTGAAGGAAGGAACACTCCACGGGAAGGAACTAAAACACATCAGAGGATGCAATGGGAGTCACAGTGGGAGGTGGAAAGGGAGAGATCCGTGTTTGTCTATGGGCTAGACGAAGCTAAAGGGGAAACTTATGATGAAAGAAAGCAGGAGGAGAAAAAAGCGATTGAAGACATCATGAAGGTGATAGGCGAGGGGGACATGACCCAGGTGGCAAATTTTCGGAGAATTGGGTGGTTCACAAAGAAAAGGAATCGGCCTCTCAAAGTAATTTTCAAGGCAGAATCAACCCGAACCATGATCCTGCAGGAGAAAGCACGGCTGAGAGGCAAGCAGGAGTTCCGGAGTGTGTACCTCGACCGAGACAGAACACAGGACGAAAGGAAGACAATGAAAGAGAGAGTTCAAAAACGAAAGGAGAAATGGGAGGAAATGAAAAAGGAGAGCAGAATGACCCAGGATCAAATGGAAGGACAAGCGCACCCCCCAGAAACACCTGCAGAAGGACTCCAGCCACGACACCCCCAAGGCAACTGAACAATCCAAACCAACCATCACACACCGATCCCTCTGTTTCCACCCCCCGCACCACAGTTACAGTATTAGAACAGAAGTTGAAGGTTTGGTACACAAATGCAGATGGATTAACGAATAAACATGAGGAATGGCAAGAAAGAATCAATGAGAAGTCCCCAGACATCATAGCAGTTACAGAAACAAAACTCATGGAGACAATAACAGATGCAATCTTCCCACCAGGATACCAGATCATGAGGAAAGATAGAAGGGGCAGGGGGGGAGGTGGGGTTGCTCTGCTCGTAAAAAACAGATGGAAATTCGAGAAAATGGAAGGAATAGATGAGACGGGAGAAAGAGACTACATAGCAGGTACACTTCAGTCTGGGGAACACAAAGTGGTCATTGCAGTGATGTATAATCCACCACAGAACTGCAGGAGGCCAAGAGAGGAATATGAAGAGAGCAACAGAGCAATGGTGGACACACTTGCTGAGGTGGCAAGAAGAGCTCACTCCAGCAGAGCAAAGTTGCTGGTTATGGGGGATTTCAACCACAGGGAGATTGACTGGGAAAACCTGGAGCCACATGGGGGTCCCGAAACATGGAGAGCCAGGATGTTGGACGTGGTGCTGGAAAACCTCATGCACCAACATGTTAAGGACACTACCAGAGTGAGAGGGGAGGATGAACCAGCAAGATTGGACCTTGTGTTCACCCTGGGCAGCTCAGACATTGAGGACATCAAGTATGAGAGTCCCCTAGGAGCTAGCGACCACGTGGTTCTGTGCTTTGAATACATAGTAGAGCTGCAAGTGGAGAGAATAACAGGAGTAGAATGGGAAAAGCCTGACTATAAAAGAGGGGACTACATAGGGTTGAAGAACTTCCTGCGGGAGGTCCAGTGGGACAGAGAACTGGCAGGAAAGCCAGTAAATGAAATGATGGAATATGTAGCAACAAAATGCAAGGAGGCAGTGGAAAGGTTCATTCCCAAGGGCAACAGTAACAACGGGAAGACCAGAACAAGCCCCTGGTTCACCCGACGGTGTAAGGAGGCAAAAACAAAGTGCAATAGAGAATGGAAAAAGTACAGAAGGCAGAGAACACACGAAAATAGGGAGATCAGTCGCAGAGCCAGGAATGAGTACGCACAGGTAAGGAGGGAGGCCCAGCGACAGTATGAAAATGACATAGCATCGAGAATCAAGACAGACCCGAAACTGTTGTATAGCCACATCAGGAGGAAGACAACAGTCAAAGACCAGGTGATCAGATTAAGGACAGAAGGTGGAGAACTCACAAGAAATGATCAGGAGGTATGTGAGGAGCTGAACAGGAGATTTAAGGAAGTTTTTACAGTAGAGACAGGAAGGGCTGTGGGAAGACAGAACAGAAGGGAACATCAAGAGGGAATATACCAACAAGTGTTGGATGACATACGAACAACTGAGGAGGAGGTGAAGAAGCTCTTAAGTGACCTTGACACCTCAAAGGCGATGGGACCGGACAACATCTCCCCATGGGTCCTTAGAGAAGGAGCAGAGATGCTGTGTGTGCCTCTAACCACAATCTTCAACACATCCCTTGAAACTGGGCAACTACCTGAGAAATGGAAGACAGCTAATGTAGTCCCCATATTTAAGAAAGGAAACAGAAACGAGGCACTAAACTACAGACCTGTGTCTCTGACATGTATTGTGTGCAAAGTCATGGAGAAGATTATCAGGAGGAGAGTGGTCGAACACCTGGAAAGGAACAAGATTATAAATGAAAACCAGCATGGGTTCATGGAAGGCAAATCTTGTATCACAAACCTCCTGGAGTTTTATGACAAGGTAACAGAAGTAAGACATGAGAGAGAGGGTTGGGTAGATTGCGTTTTCCTAGACTGCAGGAAGGCCTTTGACACAGTTCCCCACAAGAGATTAGTGCAGAAGCTGGAGGATCAGGCACACGTAAAAGGAAGGGCACTGCAATGGATAAGGGAATACCTGACAGGGAGGCAGCAACGAGTCATGGTACGTGAAGAGGTATCACAGTGGGCGCCTGTTACGAGCGGGGTCCCACAGGGGTCAGTTCTAGGACCAGTGCTATTTTTGATATATGTGAACGACATGATGGAAGGAATAGACTCTGAAGTGTCCCTGTTCGCAGATGACGTGAAGTTGATGAGAAGAATTAAATCGGACGAGGATGAGGCAGGACTGCAAAGAGACCTGGAGAGGCTGGACATGTGGTCCAGTAACTGGCTTCTCGAATTCAATCCAGCCAAATGCAAAGTCATGAAGATTGGGGAGGGGCAAAGAAGACCGCAGACAGAGTATAGGCTAGGTGGACAAAGACTACAGACCTCACTCAGGGAGAAAGACCTTGGGGTGACCATAACACCGAGCACATCACCGGAGGCACACATCAACCAAATAACCGCTGCAGCATACGGGCGCCTGGCAAACCTGAGAATAGCGTTCCGATACCTTAATAAGGAATCGTTCAAGACACTGTACACTGTGTATGTTAGGCCCATACTGGAGTATGCAGCACCAGTCTGGAACCCACACCTGGTCAAGCACGTCAAGAAGTTAGAGAAAGTACAAAGGTTTGCAACAAGGCTAGTCCCAGAGCTCAAGGGAATGTCGTACGAGGAAAGGTTAAGGGAAATCGGACTGACGACACTGGAGGACAGAAGGGTCAGGGGAGACATGATAACGACATACAAGATACTGCGGGGAATAGACAAGGTGGACAGAGATAGGATGTTCCAGAGAGGGGACACAGGGACAAGGGGTCACAACTGGAAGCTGAAGACTCAGACGAGTCACAGGGACGTTAGGAAGTATTTCTTCAGTCATAGAGTTGTCAGCAAGTGGAATAGCCTAGCAAGTGAAGTAGTGGAGGCAGGAACCATACATAGTTTTAAGAAGAGGTATGACAAAGCTCAGGAAGCAGAGAGAGAGAGGATCCAGTAGCGATCAGTGAAGAGGCGGGGCCAGGAGCTGAGTCTCGACCCCTGCAACCACAATTAGGTGAGTACAATTAGGTGAGTACACACACACACACACACACACACACACACACACACACACACACACACACACACACACACACACACATGGACTGTAAGAAGGCGTTTGACACAGTTCCACACAAGAGATTAATGCAAAAATTGGAAAACCAGGCAGGGATAACAGGGAAGGCACTTCAATGGATCAGAGAATACCAGTCGGGAAGACAGCAGTGACTTATGGTACGGGACGAGGTGTTAGAATGGGCACCTGTGACGAGTGGGGTTCCACAGGGGTCAGTCCTAGGACCGGTGCTGTTTGCAGATGATGTGAAGTTGATGAGATGAATTCAATCAGACCAACCAGACAGAACCACAAAGGAAACTGGACAGGCTGCAGGCCTTGTCCAGCATTTGGCTCCTTGAGTTTAATTCCACTAAGTGCAAAGTCACGGAGATTGGAGAAGGGCAAAGAAGACCGCAGACGGTGTACAGTCTAGGGGGCAGAGACTACAAACCTCACTCAAGGAAAAAGATCTTAGAGTGGCATTACAACAGGCACATCTCCTGAGGAGCACATCAACCAAATAACTGCTGCAGCATATGGGAGCCTAGCAAACCTAAAAACAGCATTCCGCCATCTTAATAAGGAATCGTTCAGGACCCTGTACACTCTGTACGTTAGGCCCATATTGGAGTATGCGGCACTAGTTTGGAACCCACATCTAGCCATGCACGTAAAGAAACTAGAGAAAGTGCAAAGGTTCGCAACAAGATTAGTCCCAGAGCTAAGGGGTATATCCTACGAGGAGAAGTTAAGGGAAACCGACCTGACAAAACTGGAGGACAGGAGAGATAAAGGGGACATGATAACGACATATAAAATACTGAGAGGAATTGACAAGGTGGACAGAGACAGAATGTTCCAGAGATGGGCCACAGCAACAAGGGGACACAGTTGAAAATTGAAGACGAAGATGAATCACAGGGATGTTAGGAAGTATTTCTTCAGTCACAGAGTTCTCAGGAAGTGGAATAATCTGGGAAGTGATGTAGTGGAGGCAGGATCGAAAAATTAATTCATAAACGAATCTACTCCTACCTTATCTCCCAAAACATACTCAACCCCTGCCAATTTGGATTCAGGCCTAATAAAAATACTAATGATGCTATTATACACATGCTAGAACATATATACACTGCAATAGAGAAAAAAGAAGTCCCACTGGGGATCTTCATTGACTTACGTAAAGCTTTTGATACAGTTGACCATGACTTGCTCCACGTAAAATTGTCACACTATGGTATAAGAGGGCACTCCCTCAACTACCTCAAGTCTTACCTCAGCAACAGAAACCAATATGTGTACGCAAATGGGGCAAACTCTTCTGCACAACCAATTACAGTTGGTGTCCCACAGGGAAGTGTCCTTGGCCCTCTTCTCTTTCTCCTATACATAAATGACCTACCAAATGCTTCGCAATTACTCAAACCAACACTATTTGCAGATGACACTACATACGTCTTCTCTCACACGAGCCCAGTCATGCTAGCCAATACTGTAAACACCGAATTACAGAAAATATCTACCTGGATGAGGACTAACAAACTTACACTAAACATTGACAAAACCTACTTCATTCAGTTTGGTAACAGAGCTACAGATGTCCCTCTTAACATAATGATAAACGGATCACCTATCACAAAGCTAACAGAGGGAAAATTCTTTGGAATCCACCTTGATAATAGACTCAAATTTCATACACATATACAACAAATTTCTAAGAAAATTTCCAAGACTGTAGGCATACTATCGAAGATACGGTACTATGTTCCACAGTTAGCCCTCCTGGCCCCTTATCACTCTCTTATTTACCCCTATCTCACCTATGGAATTTGTGCATGGGGCTCAACAACAATTAACCATCTCAGACCACTAATTACCCAACAAAAGGCTGCAGTTAGAATGATAACAAATTCTCACTACAGGCAGCACACTCCACCAATATTCAATACACTAAACCTACTCACCATACAAAACATCCATGCTTATTACTGCACCTATTACATACATAGAACACTTAACTCTGATATTAACCCTCCCCTCAAACATCTCCTTGCCAACCTCAACAGAACACATGACCATAACACAAGACACAGATCACTCTTTGATGTTCCTCGTGTCCATCTCACACTATGCAAAAACTCAATGCACACAAAAGGCCCTAAAATCTGGAATTCATTACCTGTAAATATAAAAGAAACACTACCTGTTTATAAATTCAAGTCTCTTCTCAAAGATCATTTACTCACCCAAAACCAAATAAATACTGAATAACTGAACCTTATAAATTGTATATCTTAAATGTTTCTCACAATTATATCACATAAATGTTAAACCTAAAACCCAATCTAACTTTATTATTTTTTAAATACACTACCTAACAGAATACTCCATACGACTGAATGTACAACAATGCATGCAACCATATGAGCTGTCTTTGTAATACTCACTTGTGCTTTATAGTAATCTGTTTACATTAATGTTTTATCACTGATTTCATCATTGCTTAGTTAATCTTAAGTTAATTTTAAGCCAGCCCGTAATGCTATGCATAGTATAAGTGGCTTTGGCATGCTGCTCTTATCTGTATTTTTTTGTACCTCTGTATGTGTGCTCAAATTGTTAATAAATAAATAAATAAATAAATAGCTTCAAGCAAAGGTATGATAAAGCTCATGGTGCAGGGAGAGTGACCCAGTAGCGACCAGTGAAGAGGCGGGGCCAAGAGCTATGTCTCGACCACTGCAACCATATCTAGGTGAGTACACACACACACACACACACACACACACACACACACACACACACACACACACACACACACACACACACACACACACACACACACACACACACACACACAAACACATACACACAAACGCACACGCACACACGTACACGCTCTGGTGAAGTGGTATAGAACACTGAAGCTCTGGTGAAGTGGTATAGGAGACTGATGCTCTGGTGAAGTGGTATAGGAGACTGAAGCTCTGGTGAAGTGGTACAGGAAACTGAAGCTCTGGTGAAGTGGAATAGGAAATGCTGTAAATATTTATGAATAAAAGTGTTTTAAGTAGCCACTTAAGGTGCTGTATAATGTATGTCAATCATTCTTCTATTACAATATTCCCTCTTTCATTATTTGCTGCTCCTCTCCACTTTGTTGAACTGACTTGCTGTCTTAATAATAACCAATTATTAGCGGCTATCATTAATATTCAGATATACACGTCACACACACACACACACACACACACACACACACACACACACACACACACACACACACACACACACACGCACACACACGCACACACAGGAACAGACTCTGAAGTGTCCCTATTCGCAGATGATGTGAAGTTGATGAGAAGAATTAAATCGGATGAGGATGAGGCAGGACTGCAAAGAGACCTGGATAGGCTGGACATGTGGTCCAGAAACAGGCTTCTCGAATTCAATCCTGCCAAATGCAAAGTCATGAAGATTGGGGATTGGCAAAGAAGACCGCAGACAGAGTATAGGCTAGGTGGACAAAGACTACAGAACTCACTCAGGGAGAAAGACCTCGGGGTGACCATAACACCGAGCACATCACCGGAGGCACACATCAACCAAATAACTGCTGCAGCATATGGGCGCCTGGCAAACCTGAGAATAGCATTCCGATACCTTAATAAGGAATCGTTCAAGACACTGTACACTGTGTATGTTAGGCCCATACTGGAGTATGCAGCACCAGTCTGGAACCCACACCTGGTCAAGCACGTCAAGAAGTTAGAGAAAGTACAAAGGTTTGCAACAAGGCTAGTCCCAGAGCTCAGGGGAATGTCGTACGAGGAAAGGTTGAGGGAAATCGGACTGAGGACACTGGAGGACAGAAGGGTCAGGGGAGACATGATAACGACATACAAGATACTGCGGGGAATAGACAAGGTGGACAGAGATAGGATGTTCCAGAGAGGGGACACAGAAACAAGGGGTCACAACTGGAAGCTGAAGACTCAGACGAGTCACAGGGACGTTAGGAAGTATTTCTTCAGTCATAGAGTCGTCAGGAAGTGGAATAGCCTAGCAAGTGAAGTAGTGGAGGCAGGAACCATACATAGTTTTAATTAAGAAGAGGTATGATAAAGCTCAGGAAGCAGAGAGAGAGAGGACCTAGTAGCGATCAGTGAAGGGGCGGGGCCCCTGACTCGACCCCTGCAACCACAAATAGGTGAGTACAAATAGGTGAGTACACACACACACACACCCACACACACACACACACACACACACACTCACACACACACACTTTAATTTTAGTCAATTTGACTAAAATTAAAGTCCCCTACTATGACTATGTTATTGTGTCTAGAAGCCCTAACAATTTCGTCCCAAAGAAGTCTCCCTTTATCGTGATCCAAGCCTGGAGGTCGGTATATTACACCTAGAATTAGTTTTTCTTGACCCTCTTCAAACTCTACCCAAACAGATTCTGTTGCTGTTCCATCTATTTTTATACCTGTTTTTATGCAACAATTAATATTTTATCGAACACATAATGCAACTCTTCCCCCCTTCCCATTACAGAGATCAATGCAAAAATGAAAGAACAGGCAGGGTCAAAGGATAGACCTTAGTGAGTCAAAGAGTACCTGAATGACAGAGAACGAAGAGTAACAGTAAATTATGAGAGATGAGAATAAACAATAGTAACCAGTGGAATTCTACGAGAATCATTACTAGGATCTCCACTAACCCTCAAACGTGAACGACCTACCAGAATGGATCGAATCCTGTGTCTCTATTTGTGGTTGATGTAAAGCTAATAAGAAGAATGATAATAGGACTGGACAGTAGTAAACTTTAATAAGACCTCAACAGAGTGCAGATATGGTCAAACATATGACTTCTGGAAATCAATCCGAACAAATGCAGGACCATACAAACTGGAGAAGGTGAAGGCAGATCAGATACAAATTACAGCATGATCATACTGGTAATTATAACACAAAGTATATCGATAGACATTCACCTAAACCTTATACTGTAATATTATTGGCGTTTGCAAGATTAATAAACGTCTCAACAGGATTCAGAAACATGAATAGGCTCCCTAGATATGATATATATTAGGCCAATCAGGAGTGAGCTCCAATCTTGAGCCTGGCACACCCACGTTTGTACCAGAACACAGAGAGATGAACTATGAGGAAAAGTTAAAGGTACTAAACCTGATGACTGTGAAGGATAGAAAAAATAGGCCAGACATGATTATTACATACAAAATCCTAAGAGGGATTCATAGGGAACATATAGATAGACAGACAGGAGCACAGGAGGACGCTGGAAACACAGATGAGATACAGGAAAACTGAATGATAATTGGAATGATTTGCATGGGGTAGTGATGAAGATAAACTCAATACACAGTTTCACTAGTGTATATGATAAGGACGAGGCCAGAAATTTGTGATGCCAATCACAGTGATCTAAGTCGGGGCCAGGAGCTGAGTCTCGACCTTCACAAACACATCTCATTGGAATAAGTCAGTGAATACACGAACAACACACACACACACACACACACACACTGTTTAGGAGGCGGGAAACAGGTATAAGGGAGATAAAATTGTACATATAAACTTTTGAAGGGTTAATCAGCAAAATGAAAAGTGTAGGTTCGATCCTCCGTCTGATTAGCGCATAAAATTTTCAAAGGATAAGAAATAAAGTTATGAAGACAAGAGAAAACCATCATCCAGCCGGAAAAAGAAAAAGCAAACAAACAAATGACAACCATTATTAAACGTGATTCTAAAGGAGGCAGCTGCTGTCTCGCCTAAACAGGAAAAACGTCAAACAGTCGTCAACAAGATTTATGAGAAAGAAAGGAAAAAACAACAGTCATCTTGAAGCCTTAATAAAATAATGAAAACAACAAAGAAGAGAGACATTGTTAAGCTGGAAGAGAAATAAAACACAGTGAACAAGACTTAACCAGACAGTTGTTATTCCAGGTATAAAAAAAGAAAAAGTCATCATCAGGCTTGTTATAATATATTACAAACACAACCATCAAACCTTGTACAAAAATGGACGAGGAAACAGAGAGGCAAAAGTGTCCGCTTGATGAGTGAGAACTTTGTGAGGACCGTTGTTCTCTTCCTCCTGGAGCTGTAGCTCAACATCTAAAGAAACCTTGGTTCGCTAATATCAAGTTGCTTCTCAGCTTGATCCTGGAGCTGTAGCTCAACCTCTAAAGAAACACTGGTTCTCTAATATCAAGTTGCTTCTCAGCTTGATCCTGGAGCTGTAGCTCAACCTCTAAAGAAACACTGGTTCTCTAATAACAAGTTGCTTCTCAGCTTGATCCTGGAGCTGTAGCTCAACCTCTAAAGAAACACTGGTCCGCTAATATCAAGTTGTTTCTCAGCTTGATCCTGGAACTGTAGCTCAACCTCTAAAGAAACACTGGTCCGCTAATATCAAGTTGTTTCTCAGCTTGATCCTGGAACTGTAGCTCAACCTCTAAAGAAACACTGGTCCGCTAATATCAAGTTGCTTCTCAGCTTGATCCTGGATCTGTAGCTCAGCCTCTAAATAAACACTGGTCCTCTAATATCAAGTTGCTTCTCAGATTGACCATGGAGCTGTAGCTCAACCTCTAAAGAAACACTGGTCCTAAAGTATCAAGCTGTTTCTCAGCTTGATCCTGGATCTGTAGCTCAACCTCTAAAGAAACACTGGTCCGCTAATATCAAGTTGCTTCTCAGCTTGATCCTGGAACTGTAGCTCAACCTCCTAAGAAACACTGGTCCTCTAATACCAAGTTGTTTCTCAGCTTGATCCTGGAGCTGTAGCTCAACCTCTTAAGAAACACTGGATCTCTAACAGCAAGTTGCTTCTCATCTTGATCATGGAGCTGTAGCTCAGCCTCTAAATAAACACTGGTCCTCCAATATCAAGTTGCTTCTCAGATTGACCATGGAGCTGTAACTCAATCTTTTAAGAAACACTGTTCTGCTAATACCAAGTTGATTCTCAGCTTGATCCTGGAGCTGTAGCTCAACCTCTAAAGAAACACTGGTCCGCTAATAACAAGTTGCTTCTCAGCTTGATCCTGGAGCTGTAGCTCAACCTCTAAAGAAACACTGGTCCGCTAATAACAAGTTGCTTCTCAGCTTGATCCTGGAGCTGTAATTCAACCTCTTAAGAAACAGTGTTCCGCTAATATCAAGTTGCTTCTCAGCTTGATCCTGGATCTGTAGCTCAACCTCTGAAGAAACACTAGTCCTCTATTATCAAGTTGCTTCTCAGCTTGATCCTGGAGCTGTAGCTCAACCTCTTAAGAAACACTAGTCCTCTATTATCAAGTTGCTTCTCAGCTTGATCCTGGAGCTGTAGCTCAACCTCTTAAGAAACACTACTCCTCTATTATCAAGTTGCTTCTCAGCTTGATCCTGGAGCTGTAGCTCAACCTCTAAAGAAACACTGGTCCTCTAATATCAAGTTGCTTCCCAGATTGACCCAGGAGCTGTAGCTCAACCTCTTAAGAATCACTGTTCCTCTAACACCAAGTTGATTCTCAGCTTGATACTGGAGCTGTAGTTCAACCTCTAAAGACACACTGGTCCTCTAATATCAAGTTGCTTCTCAGATTGACCCAGGAGCTGTAGCTCAACCTCTTAAGAAACACTGTTCCTCTAACACCAAGTTGATCCTCAGCTTGATCCTGAAGCTGTAGCTCAACCTCTTCAGAAACATTAGGCCTCTATTATCAAGTTGTTCATCATCTGAAGAAACACTAGTCCTTTATTATCAAGTTGGTTATCAGCTTGATCCTGGAACTGTAGCTCAACCTCTAAAGAAACACTGGTTCTCTAATACCAAGTTGATTCTCAGCTTGATCCAGGAGCTGCAGCTCAACCTCTAAAGAAACACTGGTTCTCTAATACCAAGTTGATTCTCAGCTTGATCCTGGAGCTGTAGCACAACCTCTCAAGAAACACTGGTCCTCTAATATCAAGTTGCTTCTCAACTTGATCCTGGAGCTGTAGCACAACCTCTCAAGAAACACTGGTCCTCTAATATCAAGTTGTTTCTCAACTTGATCCTGGCTAACACACTCGTGTTCATCAAGATGAACACAAGACGAACACAAGATGAACACAAGATGAACACAAGACGAACACAAGATGAACACAAGATGAACACAAGATGAGCACAAGATGAGCACAAGATGAACACAAGATGGACACAAGGTGAATACAAGATGGGCACAAGGTGAACACAAGATGAACACAAGATGAACACAAGATGAACACAAGATGGACACAAGGTGAACACAAGATGAACACAAGATGGACACAAGGTGAATACAAGATGGTCACAAGATGAACACAAGATGAACACAAGATGAACACAAGATGAACACAAGATGAACACAAGATGGACACAAGGTGAACACAAGATGAACACAAGATGAACACATGATGAATACAAGATGGACACAAGGTGAACACAAGATGGACACAAGGTGAGCACAAGATGAACACAAGAAGAACACAAGATGAACACAAGATGGACACAAGGTGAACACAAGATGGACACATGATTAACACAAGATGAACACAAGATGAGCACAAGATGAACAGAAGATGAACACAAGGTGAACACAAGATGAACACAAGATGAGCACAAGATGAACACAAGATTAGCACAAGATGAGCACAAGATGAACACAAGGTGAACACAAGATGAACACAAGATGAGCACAAGATGATCACAAGATGAGCACAAGATTAACACAAGATGAACACAAGGTGAACACAAGATGAACATAAGGTGAGCACGAGATGGACACAAGGTGAGCACAAGATGAACACAAGATGAACACAAGATGAACTCAAGGTGAACACAAGATGAACACTGGGTGAACACAAGATGAACACAAGATGAACACAAGATGAACACAAGGTGAACACAAGATGAACACAAGATGACACAAGATGAACACAAGATGAGCACAAGATGAACGCAAGATGAACAAAAGGTGAACACAAGATGAACACAAGATGAACACAAGATGAACACAAGATGAACACAAGATGAACACAAGATGAGCAAAAGATGAACACAAGATGAACACAAGATGAACACAAGATGGACACAAGATGGACACAAGATGAACACAAGATGAACACAAGATGAGCACAAGATGAACACAAGATGAACACAAGATGAACACAAGATGGAGACAAGGTGAACACAAGATGAACACAAGATGAACACATGATGAACACAAGATGAACACATGATGAGCACAAGATGAACACAAGATGAACACAAGATCAGCACAAGATGAACACAAGATGAGCACAAGATGAAAACAAGATGAGCACAAGATGAACACAAGATGAGCACAAGATGAACACAAGATGAACACAAGATGAACACAAGATGCGCACAAGATGAACACAAGATGAACACAAGATGAACACAAGATGAACTCAAGTTGGACACAAGATGAGCACAAGATGAACACAAGATGAACACAAGATGAACACAAGATGAACACAAGATGGACACAAGGTGAATACAAGATGAACACAAGATGAACACAAAATGAACACAAGATGAGCACAAGATGAACACAAGATGAACACAAGATGAACACAAGATGAACACAAGATGAACACAAGATGAGCACAAGATGAACACAAGATGAACACAAGATGACACAAGGTGGACACAAGATGAACACAAGATGAGCACAAGAGGAACACAAGATGAGCACAAGATGATCACAAGATGAGCACAAGATTAACACAAGATGGATACAAGATGAGCACAAGACGAACACAAGATGAGCACAATATGAACACAAGATGGACACAAGATGAGCAAAAGATGAGCAAAAGATGAGCACAAGATGAACACAAGATGAGCACAAGATGATCACAAGATGAGCAGAAGATGACCACAAGATTGACACAAGATGAGCACAAGATGAACAAAAGATGAGCACATTATGAACACAAGATGGACACAAGATGAACACAAGGTGAACATAAGATGACACAAGATGAACAGAAGATGAGCACAAGATGAGCACAAAATGAACACTAGATGAGCACAAGATGAACACAAGATGAACACAAGGTGAACAAAAGATGAACGCAAGGTGAACACAAGATGAACACAAGATGAACACAAGGAGAACACAAGATGAACACAAGATTTCACAAGATGAACACAAGATGAGCACAAGATGAACATAAAATGAACAAAGGGTGGACATAAGATGAACACAAGCTGAGCACAAGATGAACACAAGATGAGCACAAGATGAACACAAGATGATCACAAGATGACACAAGATGAACACAAGATGAACACAAGATGACACAAGATGAACACAAGATGAGCACAAGATGAACAAAAGATGAACACAAGATGAACACAAGATGAGCACAAGATGAACACAAGATGAACACAAGATGAACACAAGATGAACTCAAGATGGACACAAGATGAACACAAGATGAGCACAAGATAAACACAAGATGAGCACAAGATAAACACAAGATGAACACAAGATGAACACAAGATGAACACAAGATGAGCACAAGATGAACTCAAGATGAGCACAAGATGAACACAAGATGAACACAATGTAAACACAAGATGAACACAAGATGAGCACAATATGAACACAAGATGAGCACAAGATGAACACTAGATGAACACAAGATGAACACAAGATGAACTCAAGATGGACACAAGGTGGACACAAGATGAACACAAGATGAGCACAAGATAAACAGAAGATGAACACAAGATGAACACAAGATGAGCACAAGATGAACACAAGATGAGAACAAGATGAACACAAGATGAACACAAGATGGACACAAGGTGGACATAAGATGACACAAGATGAACACAAGATGAGCACAAGATGAGCACAAGATGAACACTAGATGAGCACAAGATGAACACAAGATGAACACAAGGTGAACAAAAGATGAACGCAAGGTGAGCACAAGATGGACAAAAGATGAGGAAAAGATGAGCAAAAGAGAAGCACAAGATGAACACAAGATGAGCACAAGATGAACACAAGGTGAACACAAGGTGAACACAAGATGAACACAAGATGAACACAAGATGAACACAAGGTGAACACAAGGTGAACACAAGATGAACACAAGATGAACACAAGATGAACACAAGGAGAACACAAGATGAACACAACATGACACAAGATGAACACAAGATGAGCACAAGATGAACACAAGATGAACAAAAGGTGGACACAAGGTGAACACAAGATGAACACAAGATGAACACAAGGTGAACACAAGGTGAACACAAGATGAACACAAGATGAACACAAGATGAACACAAGGAGAACACAAGATGAACACAACATGACACAAGATGAACACAAGATGAGCACAAGATGAACACAAGATGAGCACAAGATGAACACAAGATGATCACAAGGTGAACACAAGATGAGCACAAGATGAGCACAAGATGAACACAAGATGAGCACAAGATGAACACAAGATGAACACAAGATGAACGCAAGATTAACTCGAGATGGACACAAGGTGGACACAAGATGAACACAAGATGAGCACAAGATAAACACGAGATGAGCACAAGATAAAAACAAGATGAACACAAGATGAACACAAGATGAACACAAGATGAGCACAAGATGAACACAAGATGAGCACAAGATGAACACAAGATGAACACAAGATGAACACAAGATGAACACAAGATGGACACAAGGTGGACATAAGATGAAAACAAAATGAGCACTAGATAAACACAAGATGAGCACAAGATGAACACAAGATGAGCACAAGATGAACACAAGATGAACACAAGATGAACACAAGATGAGCACAAGATGAACACAAGATGAACACAAGATGAACACAAGATGAACACAAGATGAGCACAAGATGAACACAAGATGAGCACAAGATGAACACAAGATGAACACAAGATGAACACAAGATGAACACAAGATGAACACAAGATGAACACAAGATGAGCACAAGATGATCACAAGATGAGCATAAGATTAACACAAGATGGATACAAGATGAGCACAAGATGAACACAAGATGAACACAAGATGAGCAAAAGATGAGCAATAGATGAGCACAAGATGAACACAAGATGAGCACAAGATGAACAGAAGATGAACACAAGAAAAACACAAGGTGAACAGAAGATGAACACTAGGTGAACACAAGATGAACACAAGATGAACACAAGATGAGCACAAGATGAACACAAGATGAGAACAAGATGAACACAAGATGAACACAAGATGAACACAAGATGAACACAAGATGAACACAAGATGAACACAAGATGAACACAAGATGAACACAAGATGAACACAAGATGAACACAAGATGAACACAAGATGACCACAAGATGAACACAAGATGAACACAAGATGAACACAAGATGAACACAAGATGAACACAAGATGAACACAAGATGAACACAAGATGAACACAAGATGAGCACAAGATGAGCACAAGATGAACATAAGATGAACACAAGATGAGCACATGATGAACAAAAGATGAACACAAGTTGAACACAAGATGAACACAAGACGAACACAAGACGAACACAAGATGAACACAAGATGAACACAAGATGAACACAAGATGAGCACACAAGATGAACACAAGATGAACACAAGATGAACACAAGATGAACACAAGATGAACACAAGATGAACACAAGATGAACACAAGACACAAGATGAACACAAGATGAACACAAGATGAACACAAGATGAACACAAGAGACACAAGATGACACAAGATGAACACAAGATGAACACAAGATGAACACAAGATGAACACAAGATGAACACAAGATGAACACAAGACACAAGATGAACACAAGATGAACACAAGATGTACACAAGATGAACACAAGATGAACACAAGATGAACACAAGATGAACACAAGATGAACACAAGATGAACACAAGATGAACACAAGATGAACACAAGATGAACACAAGATGAACACAAGATGAACACAAGATGAACACAACATGAACACAAGATGAACACAAGATGAACACAAACACAAGATGAACACAAGATGACACAAAGATGAACACAAGATGAACACAAGATGAACACAAGATGACACAAGATGAACACACAAGATGAACACAAATGAACACAAGAACACAAGATGAACACAAGATGAACACAAGATGAACACAAGATGAACACAAGATGAACACAAGGTGAACACAAGATGAACACAAGATGAACACAAGATGAACACAAGATGAACACAAGATGAACACAAGATGAACAGAAGATGAACACAAGATGAACACAAGATGAACACAAGATGAACAGAAGATGAACAAAAGTTGAACACAAGATGAACACAAGATGAACACAAGATGAACACAAGATGAACACAAGATGAACACAAGGTGAACACAAGATGAACACAAGGTGAACACAAGATGAACACAAGGTGAACACAAGATGAACATAAGATGAACACAAGATGAACACAAGGAGAACACAAGATGAACAAAAGGTGAACACAAGATGAACACAAGGAGAACACAAGATGAACACAAGGAGAACACAAGATGAACACAAGATGAACACAAGATGAACACAAGATGAAAACAATATGAACACAAGGCGAACACAAGATGAACACAAGGTGAACACAAGATGAACACAAGATGAACACAAGATGAACACAAGGAGAACACAAGATGAACACAACATGACACAAGATGAACACAAGATGAGCACAAGATGAACACAAGATGAACACAAGATGAACACAAGGTGAACACAAGGTGAACACAAGATGAACACAAGATGAACACAAGATGAACAAAAGGTGGACACAAGATGAACACAAGATGAGCACAAGATGAACACAAGATGAGCACAAGATGAACACAAGATGAACACAAGATGAACACAAGATGAACACAAGATGAACACAAGATGAACACAAGATGAGCACAAGATGAACACAAGATGAACACAAGATGAGCACAAGATGAACACAAGATGAGCACAAGATAAACACGAGATGAGCACAAGATAAAAACAAGATGAACACAAGATGAACACAAGATGAACACAAGATGAGCACAAGATGAACACAAGATGAGCACAAGATGAACACAAGATGAACACAAGATGAACACAAGATGAACACAAGATGGACACAAGGTGGACATAAGATGAAAACAAAATGAGCACAAGATAAACACAAGATGAGCACAAGATGAACACAAGATGAGCACAAGATGACCACAAGATGAACACAAGATAAACACAAGATGAGCAGAAGATGAACACAAGATGAACACAAGATGAACGCAAGATGAACTCAAGACGAACACAAGATGAGCACAAGATGAACACAAGACGAGCACAAGATGAACACAAGATGAACACAAGATGGACACAAGGTGGACACAAGATGAACACAAAATGAGCACAAGATAAACACAAGATGAGCACAAGATGAACACAAGATGAGCACAAGATGAGCACAAGATGAACACAAGAGGAACACAAGATGAGCACATGATGAACACAAGATGAGCACAAGATAAAAACAAGATGAGCACAAGATGAACACAAGATGAACACAAGATGAACACAAGATGTACTCAAGATGAGCACAAGATGATCACAAGATGAGCACAAGATGAACACAAGATGAACACAAGATGAACACGAGATGAACACAAGATGAACACAAGATGAGCACAAGATGAACACAAGATGAACACAAGGTGAACACAAGATGAACACTAGGTGAACACAAGATGAACACAAGATGAACACAAGATGAACACAAGGTGAACACAAGATGAATACAAGATGACACAAGATGACCACAAGATGAGCACAAGATGAACTCAAGATGAACAAAAGATGAACACAAGATGAACACAAGATGTGCGCAAGATGAACACAAGATGAGCACAAGATGAATACAAGATGAACACAAGATGAGCACAAGATGAACAAAAGATGAACACAAGATGAACACAAGATGAGCACAAGATGAACACAAGATGAACACAAGATGAACACAAGATGAACTCAAGATGGACACAAGGTGGACACAAGATGAACACAAGATGAGCACAAGATAAACACAAGATGAACACAAGATGAGCACAAGATGAACACAAGACGAGCACAAGATGAACTCAAGATGAGCACAAGATAAACACAAGATGAGCACAAGATAAACACAAGACGAACACAAGATGAACACAAGATGAACACAAGATGAGCACAAGATGAACTCAAGATGAACACAAGATAAACACAAGATGAGCACAAGATAAACACAAGATGAACACAAGATGAACACAAGATGAACACAAGATGAGCACAAGATGAACTCAAGATGAGCACAAGATGAACACAAGATGAACACAAGATGAACACAAGGTGAACATAAGATGACTCAAGATGAACACAAGATTAGCACAAGATGAGCTCAAGATGAACACAAGATGAGCACAAGATGAACACAAGAGGAACACAAGGTGAACACAAGATGAACACAAGGTGAACACAAGATGAACACAAGATGAACACAAGATGAACACAAGGAGAACACAAGATGAACACAAGATTTCACAAGATGAACACAAGATGAGCACAAGATGAACATAAAATGAACAAAGGGTGGACACAAGATGAACACAAGCTGAGCACAAGATGAACACAAGATGAGCACAAGATGAACACAAGATGATCACAAGATGACACAAGATGAACACAAGATGAACACAAGATGACACAAGATGAACACAAGATGAGCACAAGATGAACAAAAGATGAACACAAGATGAACACAAGATGAGCACAAGATGAACACAAGATGAACACAAGATGAACACAAGATGAACTCAAGATGGACACAAGATGAACACAAGATGAGCACAAGATAAACACAAGATGAGCACAAGATAAACACAAGATGAACACAAGATGAACACAAGATGAACACAAGATGAGCACAAGATGAACTCAAGATGAGCACAAGATGAACACAAGATGAACACAAGGTAAACACAAGATGAACACAAGATGAGCACAATATGAACACAAGATGAGCACAAGATGAACACTAGATGAACACAAGATGAACACAAGATGAACTCAAGATGGACACAAGGTGGACACAAGATGAACACAAGATGAGCACAAGATAAACAGAAGATGAACACAAGATGAACACAAGATGAACACAAGATGAGCACAAGATGAACACAAGATGAGAACAAGATGAACACAAGATGAACACAAGATGGACACAAGGTGGACATAAGATGACACAAGATGAACACAAGATGAGCACAAGATGAGCACAAGATGAACACTAGATGAGCACAAGATGAACACAAGATGAACACAAGGTGAACAAAAGATGAACGCAAGGTGAGCACAAGATGGACAAAAGATGAGGAAAAGATGAGCAAAAGAGAAGCACAAGATGAACACAAGATGAGCACAAGATGAACACAAGGTGAACACAAGGTGAACACAAGATGAACACAAGATGAACACAAGATGAACACAAGGTGAACAAAAGATGAACGCAAGGTGAACACAAGATGAACACAAGATGAACACAAGGAGAACACAAGATGAACACAACATGACAAAAGATGAACACAAGATGAGCAAAAGATGAACACAAGATGAACAAAAGGTGGACACAAGGTGAACACAAGATGAACACAAGATGAACACAAGATGAACACAAGATGAACACAAGATGAACACAAGGAGAACACAAGATGAACACAAGATGAACACAAGATGAACACAAGATGAACACAAGGAGAACACAAGATGAACACAACATGACACAAGATGAACACAAGATGAGCACAAGATGAACACAAGATGAGCACAAGATGAACACAAGATGATCACAAGGTGAACACAAGATGAGCACAAGATGAGCACAAGATGAACACAAGATGAGCACAAGATGAACACAAGATGAACACAAGATGAACGCAAGATTAACTCGAGATGGACACAAGGTGGACACAAGATGAACACAAGATGAGCACAAGATAAACACGAGATGAGCACAAGATAAAAACAAGATGAACACAAGATGAACACAAGATGAACACAAGATGAGCACAAGATGAACACAAGACGAGCACAAGATGAACACAAGATGAACACAAGATGGACACAAGGTGGACACAAGATGAACACAAAATGAGCACAAGATAAACACAAGATGAGCACAAGATGAACACAAGATGAGCACAAGATGAGCACAAGATGAACACAAGAGGAACACAAGATGAGCACATGATGAACACAAGATGAGCACAAGATAAAAACAAGATGAGCACAAGATGAACACAAGATGAACACAAGATGAACACAAGATGTACTCAAGATGAGCACAAGATGATCACAAGATGAACACAAGGAGAACACAAGATGAACACAACATGACAAAAGATGAACACAAGATGAGCACAAGATGAACACAAGATGAACAAAAGGTGGACACAAGATGAACACAAGATGAACAAAAGGTGGACACAAGGTGAACACAAGATGAACACAAGATGAACACAAGATGAACACAAGGAGAACACAAGATGAACACAACATGACACAAGATGAACACAAGATGAGCACAAGATGAACACAAGATGAACACAAGATGAACACAAGGTGAACACAAGGTGAACACAAGATGAACACAAGATGAACACAAGATGAACACAAGGAGAACACAAGATGAACACAACATGACACAAGATGAACACAAGATGAGCACAAGATGAACACAAGATGAACAAAAGGTGGACACAAGATGAACACAAGATGAGCACAAGATGAACACAAGATGAGCACAAGATGAACACAAGATGAACACAAGATGAACACAAGATGAACACAAGATGAACACAAGATGAACACAAGATGAACACAAGATGAACACAAGATGAGCACAAGATGAACACAAGATGAGCACAAGATGAACACAAGATGAACACAAGATGGACACAAGATGAGCAAAAGATGAGCAAAAGATGAGCACAAGATGAACACAAGATGAACACAAGGTGAACACAAGATGAACACAAGGCGAGCACGAGATGGACACAAGATGAGCAAAAGATGAGCAAAAGATGAGCAATAGATGAGCACAAGATGAGCAGAAGATGAACACAAGATGAACACAAGAAAAACACAAGGTGAGCACAAGATGAACACAAGATGAACACAAGATGAACGCAAGATGAACTCAAGACGAACACAAGATGAGCACAAGATGAACACAAGACGAGCACAAGATGAACACAAGATGAACACAAGATGGACACAAGGTGGACACAAGATGAACACAAAATGAGCACAAGATAAACACAAGATGAGCACAAGATGAACACAAGATGAGCACAAGATGAGCACAAGATGAACACAAGAGGAACACAAGATGAGCACATGATGAACACAAGATGAGCACAAGATAAAAACAAGATGAGCACAAGATGAACACAAGATGAACACAAGATGAACACAAGATGCACTCAAGATGAGCACAAGATGATCACAAGATGAGCACAAGATGAACACAAGATGAACACAAGATGAACACGAGATGAACACAAGATGAACACAAGATGAGCACAAGATGAACACAAGATGAACACAAGGTGAACACAAGATGAACACTAGGTGAACACAAGATGAACACAAGATGAACACAAGATGAACACAAGGTGAACACAAGATGAATACAAGATGACACAAGATGACCACAAGATGAGCACAAGATGAACTCAAGATGAACAAAAGATGAACACAAGATGAACACAAGATGTGCGCAAGATGAACACAAGATGAGCACAAGATGAATACAAGATGAACACAAGATGAGCACAAGATGAACAAAAGATGAACACAAGATGAACACAAGATGAGCACAAGATGAACACAAGATGAACACAAGATGAACACAAGATGAACTCAAGATGGACACAAGGTGGACACAAGATGAACACAAGATGAGCACAAGATAAACACAAGATGAACACAAGATGAGCACAAGATGAACACAAGATGAGCACAAGATGAACTCAAGATGAGCACAAGATAAACACAAGATGAGCACAAGATAAACACAAGATGAACACAAGATGAACACAAGATGAACACAAGATGAGCACAAGATGAACTCAAGATGAACACAAGATAAACACAAGATGAGCACAAGATAAACACAAGATGAACACAAGATGAACACAAGATGAACACAAGATGAGCACAAGATGAACTCAAGATGAGCACAAGATGAACACAAGATGAACACAAGATGAACACAAGGTGAACATAAGATGACTCAAGATGAACACAAGATTAGCACAAGATGAGCTCAAGATGAACACAAGATGAGCACAAGATGAACACAAGAGGAACACAAGGTGAACACAAGATGAACACAAGGTGAACACAAGATGAACACAAGATGAACACAAGATGAACACAAGGAGAACACAAGATGAACACAAGATTTCACAAGATGAACACAAGATGAGCACAAGATGAACATAAAATGAACAAAGGGTGGACACAAGATGAACACAAGCTGAGCACAAGATGAACACAAGATGAGCACAAGATGAACACAAGATGATCACAAGATGACACAAGATGAACACAAGATGAACACAAGATGACACAAGATGAACACAAGATGAGCACAAGATGAACAAAAGATGAACACAAGATGAACACAAG
This sequence comes from Cherax quadricarinatus, assembly GCF_038502225.1. Classification (NCBI taxonomy): domain Eukaryota; kingdom Metazoa; phylum Arthropoda; class Malacostraca; order Decapoda; family Parastacidae; genus Cherax; species Cherax quadricarinatus. The sequence continues at coordinate 124,992 of NW_027195287.1, forward strand.
ATGAGCACAAGATGAACACAAGATGAACACAAGATGAACACAAGATGAACTCAAGATGGACACAAGATGAACACAAGATGAGCAAAAGATAAACACAAGATGAGCACAAGATAAACACAAGATGAACACAAGATGAACACAAGATGAACACAAGATGAGCACAAGATGAACTCAAGATGAGCACAAGATGAACACAAGATGAACACAAGGTAAACACAAGATGAACACAAGATGAGCACAATATGAACACAAGATGAGCACAAGATGAACACTAGATGAACACAAGATGAACACAAGATGAACTCAAGATGGACACAAGGTGGACACAAGATGAACACAAGATGAGCACAAGATAAACAGAAGATGAACACAAGATGAACACAAGATGAGCACAAGATGAACACAAGATGAGAACAAGATGAACACAAGATGAACACAAGATGGACACAAGGTGGACATAAGATGACACAAGATGAACACAAGATGAGCACAAGATGAGCACAAGATGAACACTAGATGAGCACAAGATGAACACAAGATGAACACAAGGTGAACAAAAGATGAACGCAAGGTGAGCACAAGATGGACAAAAGATGAGGAAAAGATGAGCAAAAGAGAAGCACAAGATGAACACAAGATGAGCACAAGATGAACACAAGGTGAACACAAGGTGAACACAAGATGAACACAAGATGAACACAAGATGAACACAAGGTGAACACAAGGTGAACACAAGATGAACACAAGATGAACACAAGATGAACACAAGGAGAACACAAGATGAACACAACATGACACAAGATGAACACAAGATGAGCACAAGATGAACACAAGATGAACAAAAGGTGGACACAAGGTGAACACAAGATGAACACAAGATGAACACAAGGTGAACACAAGGTGAACACAAGATGAACACAAGATGAACACAAGATGAACACAAGGAGAACACAAGATGAACACAACATGACACAAGATGAACACAAGATGAGCACAAGATGAACACAAGATGAGCACAAGATGAACACAAGATGATCACAAGGTGAACACAAGATGAGCACAAGATGAGCACAAGATGAACACAAGATGAGCACAAGATGAACACAAGATGAACACAAGATGAACGCAAGATTAACTCGAGATGGACACAAGGTGGACACAAGATGAACACAAGATGAGCACAAGATAAACACGAGATGAGCACAAGATAAAAACAAGATGAACACAAGATGAACACAAGATGAACACAAGATGAGCACAAGATGAACACAAGATGAGCACAAGATGAACACAAGATGAACACAAGATGAACACAAGATGAACACAAGATGGACACAAGGTGGACATAAGATGAAAACAAAATGAGCACAAGATAAACACAAGATGAGCACAAGATGAACACAAGATGAGCACAAGATGACCACAAGATGAACACAAGATAAACACAAGATGAGCAGAAGATGAACACAAGATGAACACAAGATGAACTCAAGACGAACACAAGATGAGCACAAGATGAACACAAGACGAGCACAAGATGAACACATGATGAATACAAGATGGACACAAGGTGGACACAAGATGAACACAAAATGAGCACAAGATGAACACAAGATGAGCACAAGATGAACGCAAGATGAACTCAAGACGAACACAAGATGAGCACAAGATGAAAACAAGACGAGCACAAGATGAACACAAGACGAGCACAAGATGAACACAAGATGAACACAAGATGGACACAAGGTGGACACAAGATGAACACAAAATGAGCACTAGATAAACACAAGATGAGCACAAGATGAACACAAGATGAGCACAAGATGAGCACAAGATGAACACAAGAGGAACACAAGATGAGCACATGATGAACACAAGATGAGCACAAGATAAAAACAAGATGAGCACAAGATGAACACAAGATGAACACAAGATGAACACAAGATGTACTCAAGATGAGCACAAGATGATCACAAGATGAACACAAGGAGAACACAAGATGAACACAACATGACACAAGATGAACACAAGATGAGCACAAGATGAACACAAGATGAACACAAGATGAACACAAGGTGAACACAAGATGAACACAAGGCGAGCACAAGATGAGCACAAGATGAACACAAGATGAACACAAGGTGAACACAAGATGAATACAAGATGACACAAGATGACCACAAGATGAGCACAAGATGAACTCGAGATGAACAAAAGATGAACACAAGATGAACACAAGATGTGCACAAAATGAACACAAGATGAGCACAAGATGAATTCAAGATGAACACAAGATGAGCACAAGATGAACAAAAGATGAACACAAGATGAACACAAGATGAGCACAAGATGAACACAAGATGAACACAAGATGAACACAAGATGAACACAAGATGAACTCAAGATGGACACAAGATGAACTCAAGATGGACACAAGATGAACACAAGTTGAGCACAAGATAAACAAAAGATGAACACAAGATGAACACAAGATGGACACAAGATAAACACAAGATGAGCACAACATAAACGCAAGATGAACACAAGATGAACACAAGATGAACACAAGATGAGCACTAGATGAACTCAAGATGAGCACAAGATGAACACAAGATGAACACAAGATGAACACAAGATGAACACAAGATGACACAAGATGAACACAAGATGAGCACAAGATGAACACAAGATGAGCACAAGATGAACAAAAGATGAACACAATATGAGCACAAGATGAACGCAAGATGAACAAAAGGTGAACACAAGATGAACACAAGATGAACACAAGATGAACACAAGATGAACACTAGATGAACACAAGATATACACAAGGTGAACACAAGATGGACACAACATGAACACAAGAAGAACACAAGATGAACACACGATGAACGCAAGATGAACACAAGACGAAAAGAAGATGAGCACAAGATGAACACAGGATGAGCACAAGATGAACAGAAGATGAACACAAGGTGAACACAAGATGAACACAAGATGAGCACAAGATGAACACAATTTGAAAACAAGATGAACACAAGATGATCACAAGATGAGCACAAGATGAACAGAAGATGAACACAAGGTGAACACAAGATGAACACAAGATGAGCACAAGATGAACAGAAGATGAACACAAGGTGAACACAAGATGGACACAAGGTGAATACAAGATGGGCACAAGGTGAACAGAAGATGAGCACAAGATGAACACAAGATGAGCACAAGATGAGCACAAGATGAACACAAGATGAGCACAAGATAAACACAAGATGAACACAAGATGAACACAAGATGAACACAAGATGAGCACAAGATGAACACAAGATGAACACAAGATGAGCACAAGATGAACACAAGATGAACACAAGATGAACACAAGATGAACACAAGATGAACACAAGATGAACACAAGATGAACACAAGATGAACACAAGATGAACACAAGATGAACACAAGATGAACACAAGATGGACACAAGATGAACACAAGATGAACACAAGATGAACACAAGATGAACACAAGATGAACACAAGATGAACACAAGATGAACACAAGATGAACACAAGATGAACACAAGATGAGCACAAGATGAACACAAGATGAGAACAAGATGAACACAAGATGAACACAAGATGAACACAAGATGAGCACAAGATGAACACAAGATGAGCACAAGATGAACACAAGATGAACACAAGATGAACACAAGATGAACGCAGGGTGAGCACAAGATGAACACAAGATGAACACAAGATGAACACAAGATGAACACAAGGTGAACACAAGATGAACACAAGGAGAACACAAGATGAACACAAGATGAACACAAGATGAACACAAGATGAAAACAATATGAACACAAGGCGAACACAAGATGAACACAAGGTGAACACAAGATGAACACAAGATGAACACAAGATGAACACAAGATGAACACAAGATGAACACAAGATGAACACAAGATGAACACAAGATGAACACAAGATGAACACAAGATGAACACAAGGTGAACACAAGATGAACACAAGATGAACACAAGATGAACACAAGGAGAACACAAGATGAACACAACATGACACAAGATGAACACAAGATGAGCACAAGATGAACACAAGATGAACAAAAGGTGGACACAAGATGAACACAAGATGAGCACAAGATGAACACAAGATGAGCACAAGATGAACACAAGATGAACACAAGATGAGCACAAGATGAACACAAGATGAGCACAAGATAAACACGAGATGAGCACAAGATAAAAACAAGATGAACACAAGATGAACACAAGATGAACACAAGATGAGCACAAGATGAACACAAGATGAACACAAGATGAGCACAAGATAAACACGAGATGAGCACAAGATAAAAACAAGATGAACACAAGATGAACACAAGATGAACACAAGATGAGCACAAGATGAGCACAAGATGAACACAAGATGAACACAAGATGAACACAAGCTGAGCACAAGATGACCACAAGATGAACACAATATAAACACAAGATGAGCACAAGATGAACACAAGATGAGCACAAAATAAACGCAAGATGAACTCAAGACGAACACAAGATGAGCACAAGATGAACACAAGACGAGCACAAGATGAACACAAGATGAACACAAGATGGACACAAGGTGGACACAAGATGAACACAAAATGAGCACAAGATAAACACAAGATGAGCACAAGATGAACACAAGATGAGCACAAGATGAGCACAAGATGAACACAAGAGGAACACAAGATGAGCACATGATGAACACAAGATGAGCACAAGATAAAAACAAGATGAGCAGCACAAGATGAGCACAAGATGAACACAAGATGAACACAAGATGAGCACAAGATGATCACAAGATGAGCACAAGATGAACACAAGATGAACACAAGATGAACACGAGATGAACACAAGATGAACACAAGATGAGCACAAGATGAACACAAGATGAACACAAGGTGAACACAAGATGAACACTAGGTGAACACAAGATGAACACAAGATGAACACAAGATGAACACAAGGTGAACACAAGATGAATACAAGATGACACAAGATGACCACAAGATGAGCACAAGATGAACTCAAGATGAACAAAAGATGAACACAAGATGAACACAAGATGTGCACAAGATGAACACAAGATGAGCACAAGATGAATACAAGATGAACACAAGATGAGCACAAGATGAACAAAAGATGAACACAAGATGAACACAAGATGAGCACAAGATGAACACAAGATGAACACAAGATGAACACAAGATGAACTCAAGATGGACACAAGGTGGACACAAGATGAACACAAGATGAGCACAAGATAAACACAAGATGAACACAAGATGAGCACAAGATGAACACAAGATGAGCACAAGATGAACTCAAGATGAGCACAAGATAAACACAAGATGAGCACAAGATAAACACAAGATGAACACAAGATGAACACAAGATGAACACAAGATGAGCACAAGATGAACTTAAGATGAACACAAGATAAACACAAGATGAGCACAAGATAAACACAAGATGAACACAAGATGAACACAAGATGAACACAAGATGAGCACAAGATGAACACAAGATGAACACAAGATGAACACAAGATGAACACAAGATGAACACAAGGTGAACATAAGATGACTCAAGATGAACACAAGATTAGCACAAGATGAGCTCAAGATGAACACAAGATGAGCACAAGATGAACACAAGAGGAACACAAGGTGAACACAAGATGAACACAAGGTGAACACAAGATGAACACAAGATGAACACAAGATGAACACAAGGAGAACACAAGATGAACACAAGATTTCACAAGATGAACACAAGATGAGCACAAGATGAACACAAGATGAACAAAGGGTGGACACAAGATGAAAACAAGCTGAGCACAAGATGAACACAAGATGAGCACAAGATGAACACAAGATGATCACAAGGTGAACACAAGATGAACACAAGATGAGCACAAGATGAACAGAAGATGAACACAAGAAAAACACAAGGTGAACAGAAGATGAACACTAGGTGAACACAAGATGAACACAAGATGAAATCAAGATGAACACAAGGTGAACTCAAGATGAACACAAGATGACACAAGGTGAACACAAGGTGAGCACAAGATGAACTCAAGATGAGCACAAGATGAACACAAGATGAGCACAAGATGAACACAAGATGAACACAAGATGAGCACAATATGAACACAAGATGAGCACAAGATGAACACAAGATTAGCACAAGATGAACACTAGGAGAACACAAGATGAACACAAGATGAACACAAGATGAACACTATGTGAACACAAGATGAACACAAGATGAACACAAGATGAACACAAGATGAACACAAGATGAACACAAGATGAACACAAGATGAACACAAGATGAACACAAGATGAACACAAGATGAACACAAGATGAACACAAGATGAACACAAGATGAACACAAGGTGAACACAAGATGAACACAAGATGAACACAAGATGAACACAAGGTGAACACAAGATGAACAGAAGATGACACAAGATGAACACAAGATGAGCACAAGATGAACACAAGATGAACAAAAGATGAACACAAGATGAACACAAGATGTGCACAAGATGAACACAAGATGAGCACAAGATGAATACAAGATGAACACAAGATGAACAAAAAATGAACTCAAGATGAACTCAAGATGGACACAATATATACACAAGATGAGCACAAGATGAACACAAGATGAGCACAAGATAAACACAAGATGAGCACAAGATAAACACAAGTTGAACACAAGATGAACACAAGATGAGCACAAGATAAACACAAGATGAACACAAGATGAGAACAAGATGAACACAAGATGAACACAAGATGAACACAAGATGAGCACAAGATGAACACAAGATGAGAACAAGATGAACACAAGATGAACACAAGATGAACACAAGATGAGCACAAGATGAACACAAGATGAGAACAAGATGAACACAAGATGAACACAAGATGAACACAAGATTTCACAAGATGAACACAAGATGAACATAAGATGAACACAAGATGAACAAAGGATGGACACAAGATGAACACAAGCTGAGCACAAGATGAACACAAGATGAGCACAAGATGAGCACATGATGAACACAAGATGAGCACAAGATAAACACAAGATGAGCACAGGATGAACACAAGATGAGCACAAGATGAACACAAGATGAACACAAGATGTACTCAAGATGAGCACAAGATGATCACAAGATGAACACAAGATGAACACAAGATGAACACGAGATGAATGCAAGATGGACACATTGTGGACACTAGATGAACACAAAATGAGCACAAGATAAACACAAGATGAGCACAAGATGAACACAAGATGAGCACAAGATGAGCACAAGATGAACACATGATGAACACAAGATGAGCACAAGATGAAACAAGATGAAACAAGATGAACACAAGGTGAACACAAGATGAACACTAGGTGAACACAAGATGAACACAAGATGAACACAAGATGAACACAAGGTGAACACAAGATGAATACAAGATGACACAAGATGACCACAAGATGAGCACAAGATGAACTCAAGATGAACAAAAGATGAACACAAGATGAGCACAAGATAAACAAAAGATGAACACAAGATGAGCACAAGATGAGCACAAGATGAACTCAAGGTTCGTTCAGTTATTGGTTGCCATTAACCTCAATTTTCCATTTTTGCTTATTAAACAGTTATATTCTTTTATTTTTAATAATTTTTTAATAATAGTTTAAATTTTCTTCTGATTAACTTCAAAATGTTAATGATGATAAATGATGTTAATGATGATAATGATGTTAAAAATGTATAATGATGATTTGTAAGTTTAGACTTAGTTTGTGTCAGTAATATGAATGATGATTATGACTTGTAAGTTTAGACTCAGTAAGTGTCAGTAAGATGAATGATGATTATGACTTGTAAGTTTAGACTCAGTAAGTGTCAGTAAGATGAATGATGATTATGACTTGTAAGTTTAGACTCAGTAAGTGTCAGTAAGATGAATGATGATTATGACTTGTAAGTTTAGACTCAGTAAGTGTCAGTAAGATGAATGATGATGATGACTTGTAAGTTTAGACTCAGTAAGTGTCAGTAAGATGAATGATGATTATGACTTGTAAGTTTAGACTCAGTAAGTGTCAGTAAGATGAATGATGATTATGACTTGTAAGTTTAGACTCAGTAAGTGTCAGTAAGATGAATGATGATTATGACTTGTAAGTTTAGACTCAGTAAGTGTCAGTAAGATGAATGATGATTATGACTTGTAAGTTTAAGATCAGTAAATGATGATTATGACTTGTAAGTTTAGACTCAGTAAGTGTCAGTAAGATGAATGATGATGATGACTTGTAAGTTTAGACTCAGTAAGTGTCAGTAAGATGAATGATGATTATGACTTGTAAGTTTAGACTCAGTAAGTGTCAGTAAGATGAATGATGATTATGACTTGTAAGTTTAGACTCAGTAAGTGTCAGTAAGATGAATGATGATTATGACTTGTAAGTTTAGACTCAGTAAGTGTCAGTAAGATGAATGATGATTATGACTTGTAAGTTTAGACTCAGTAAGTGTCAGTAAGATGAATGATGATGATGACTTGTAAGTTTAGACTCAGTAAGTGTCAGTAAGATGAATGATGATTATGACTTGTAAGTTTAGACTCAGTAAGTGTCAGTAAGATGAATGATGATTATGACTTGTAAGTTTAGACTCAGTAAGTGTCAGTAAGATGAATGATGATGATGACTTGTAAGTTTAGACTCAGTAAGTGTCAGTAAGATGAATGATGATGATGACTTGTAAGTTTAGACTCAGTAAGTGTCAATAAGATGAATGATGATGATGACTTGTAAGTATAGACTCAGTAAGTGTCAGTAAGATGAATGATGATGATGACTTGTAAGTTTAGACTCAGTAAGTGTCAGTAAGATGAATAATGATGATGACTTGTAAGTTTAGACTCAGTAAGTGTCAGTAAGATGAATAATGATGATGACTTGTTAGTTTAGACTCAGTAAGTGTCAGTAAGATGAATAATGATGATGACTTGTAAGTTTAGACTCAGTAAGTGTCAGTAAGATGAATGATGATGATGACTTGTAAGTTTAGACTCAGTAAGTGTCAGTAAGATGAATGATGATGATGACTTGTAAGTTTAGACTCAGTAAGTGTCAGTAAGATGAATAATGATGATGACTTGTAAGTTTAGACTCATTAAGTGTCAGTAAGATGAATAATGATGATGACTTGTAAGTTTAGACTCAGTAAGTGTCAGTAAGATGAATGATGATGATGACTTGTAAGTTTAGACTCAGTAAGTGTCAGTAAGATGAATAATGATGATGACTTGTAAGTTTAGACTCAGTAAGTGTCAGTAAGATGAATAATGATGATGACTTGTAAGTTTAGACTCAGTAAGTGTCAGTAAGATGAATGATGATGATGACTTGTAAGTTTAGACTCAGTAAGTGTCAGTAAGATGAATGATGATGATGACTTGTAAGTTTAGACTCAGTAAGTGTCAGTAAGATGAATAATGATGATGACTTGTAAGTTTAGACTCATTAAGTGTCAGTAAGATGAATAATGATGATGACTTGTAAGTTTAGACTCAGTAAGTGTCAGTAAGATGAATAATGATGATGACTTGTAAGTTTAGACTCATTAAGTGTCAGTAAGATGAATGATGATGATGACTTGTAAGTTTAGACTTTCACTCTTGGTTTTAACTTTCATCGTTGGTTAAACTTTCACCGTTAGTTAAACTTTCACCGTTGGTTAAACTTTCACCGTTGGTTAAACTGTCACCGTTAGTTAAACTTTCACCGTTAGTTAAACTTTCACCGTTAGTTAAACTTTCACCGTTAGTTAAACTTTCACCGTTAGTTAAACTTTCACCGTTAGTTAAACTTTCACCGTTGGTTAAACTGTCACCGTTGGTTAAACTGTCACCGTTAGTTAAACTTTCACCGTTAGTTAAACTTTCACCGTTAGTTAAACTTTCACCGTTAGTTAAACTTTCACCGTTAGTTAAACTTTCACCGTTAGTTAAACTTTCACCGTTAGTTAAACTTTCACCGTTAGTTAAACTTTCACCGTTAGTTAAACTTTCACCGTTAGTTAAACTTTCACCGTTAGTTAAACTTTCACCGTTAGTTGAACTTTCACCGTTAGTTAAACTTTCACCGTTAGTTAAACTTTCACCGTTAGTTAAACTTTCACCGTTAGTTAAACTTTCACCGTTAGTTAAACTTTCACCGTTAGTTAAACTTTCACCGTTAGTTAAACTTTCACCGTTAGTTAAACTTTCACCGTTAGTTGAACTTTCACCGTTAGTTGAACTTTCACCGTTAGTTAAACTTTCACAGTTGGTTAAACTGTCACCGTTAGTTAAACTTTCACCGTTGGTTAAACTTTCACCGTTAGTTAAACTTTCACCGTTAGTTAAACTTTCACCGTTAGTTAAACTTTCACCGTTAGTTGAACTTTCACCGTTAGTTGAACTTTCACCGTTAGTTAAACTTTCACAGTTGGTTAAACTGTCACCGTTAGTTAAACTTTCACCGTTGGTTAAACTTTCACCGTTAGTTAAATTTTTACCGTTTGTTGAATTTTCACCGTTAGTTAAACTTTCACCGTTAGTTAACCATTTACCGTTAGTTAAGTTTCACCGTTAGTTAAACTTTCACCGTTAGTTAAACTTTCACTATTAGTTAAACTTTCACCGTTGGTTAAACTTTCTTGCACCAAACCTGGTTGTTAACGTCCTGGTTGTTACAGTGCGGTTGTTACAGTCCTGGTTGTTAAAGTCTTGTTTGTTAGAGTTCTGGTTGTTACAGTCCTGGTTGTTACAGTCCTGGTTGTTACAGTCCTGGTTGTTACAGTCCTAGTTGTAACAGTCCTGATTGTTACAGTCCTGGTTATTACTGTCCTGGTTGCTAAAGTTCAGGTTGTTACAGCCCTGATTATTACAGTCCTGATTGTTACAGTCCTGGTTATTGCTGTCTTAGTTGCTACAGTCCTTGTTGTTACAGTCCTGGTTGTTACAGTCCTTGTTGTTACAGTCCTGGTTGTTACAGTCCTGGTTGTTACAGTCCTGGTTGTTACAGTCCTGGTTGTTACAGTCCTGGTTGTTACAGTCCTGGTTGTTACAGTCCTGGTTGTTACAGTCCTGGTTGTTACAGTCCTGGTTGTTACAGTCCTTGTTGTTACAGTCCTTGTTGTTACAGTCCTGGTTGTTACAGTCCTGGTTGTTACAGTCCTGGTTGTTACAGTCCTTGTTGTTACAGTCCTGGTTATTGCTGTCTTAGTTGCTACAGTCCTTGTTGTTACAGTCCTGGTTGTTACAGTCCTTGTTGTTACAGTCCTGGTTGTTACAGTCCTGGTTGTTACAGTCCTGGTTGTTACAGTCCTAGTTGTTACAGTCCTGGTTGTTACAGTCCTAGTTGTTACAGTTCTGATTGTTACAGTCCTGGTTATTGCTGTCCTGGTTGCTACAGTCCTTGTTGTTACAGTCCTGGTTGTTACAGTCCTGGTTGTTACAGTCCTGGTTGTTACAGTCCTTGTTGTTACAGTCCTGGTTGTTACAGTCCTGGTTGTTACAGTCCTGGTTGTTACAGTCCTGGTTGTTACAGTCCTGGTTGTTACAGTCCTGGTTGTTACAGTCCTTGTTGTTACAGTCCTGGTTGTTACAGTCCTGGTTGTTACAGTCCTGGTTGTTACAGTCCTGGTTGTTACAGTCCTGGTTGTTACAGTCCTTGTTGTTACAGTCCTGGTTGTTACAGTCCTGGTTGTTACAGTCCTGGTTGATACAGTCCTTGTTGTTACAGTCCTGGTTGATACAGTCCTGGTTGTTACAGTCCTGGTTGTTACAGTCCTTGTTGTTACAGTCCTGGTTGTTACAGTCCTTGTTGTTACAGTCCTGGTTGTTACAGTCCTTGTTGTTACAGTCCTGGTTGATACAGTCCTGGTTGTTACAGTCCTGGTTGTTACAGTCCTTGTTGTTACAGTCCTGGTTGTTACAGTCCTGGTTGTTACAGTCCTGGTTGTTACAGTCCTGGTTGTTACAGTCCTGGTTGTTACAGTCCTGGTTGTTACAGTCCTGGTTGTTACAGTCCTGGTTGTTACAGTCCTGGTTGTTACAGTCCTTGTTGTTACAGTCCTTGTTGTTACAGTCCTGGTTGTTACAGTCCTGGTTGTTACAGTCCTGGTTGTTACAGTCCTTGTTGTTACAGTCCTGGTTATTGCTGTCTTAGTTGCTACAGTCCTTGTTGTTACAGTCCTGGTTGTTACAGTCCTTGTTGTTACAGTCCTGGTTGTTACAGTCCTGGTTGTTACAGTCCTGGTTGTTACAGTCCTAGTTGTTACAGTCCTGGTTGTTACAGTCCTAGTTGTTACAGTTCTGATTGTTACAGTCCTGGTTATTGCTGTCCTAGTTGCTACAGTCCTTGTTGTTACAGTCCTGGTTGTTACAGTCCTGGTTGTTACAGTCCTGGTTGTTACAGTCCTTGTTGTTACAGTCCTGGTTGTTACAGTCCTGGTTGTTACAGTCCTGGTTGTTACAGTCCTGGTTGTTACAGTCCTGGTTGTTACAGTCCTGGTTGTTACAGTCCTTGTTGTTACAGTCCTGGTTGTTACAGTCCTGGTTGTTACAGTCCTGGTTGTTACAGTCCTGGTTGTTACAGTCCTGGTTTTTACAGTCCTTGTTGTTACAGTCCTGGTTGTTACAGTCCTGGTTGTTACAGTCCTGGTTGATACAGTCCTTGTTGTTACAGTCCTGGTTGATACAGTCCTGGTTGTTACAGTCCTGGTTGTTACAGTCCTTGTTGTTACAGTCCTGGTTGTTACAGTCCTTGTTGTTACAGTCCTGGTTGTTACAGTCCTTGTTGTTACAGTCCTGGTTGATACAGTCCTGGTTGTTACAGTCCTGGTTGTTACAGTCCTTGTTGTTACAGTCCTGGTTGCTACAGTCCTTGTTGTTACACTCCTGGTTGTTACACTCCTGGTTGTTACAGTCCTGGTTGTTACAGTCCTTGTTGTTACAGTCCTGGTTGTTACAGTCCTGGTTGTTACAGTCCTGGTTGATACAGTCCTGGTTGTTACAGTCCTTGTTGTTACAGTCCTGGTTGTTACAGTCCTGGTTGTTACAGTCCTGGTTGATACAGTCCTGGTTGATACAGTCCTTGTTGTTACAGTCCTGGTTGTTACAGTCCTGGTTGTTACAGTCCTTGTTGTTACAGTCCTGGTTGTTACAGTCCTGGTTGTTACAGTCCTGGTTGTTACAGTCCTTGTTGTTACAGTCCTTGTTGTTACAGTCCTGGTTGTTACAGTCCTGGTTGTTACAGTCCTGGTTGTTACAGTCCTTGTTGTTACAGTCCTGGTTGTTACAGTCCTGGTTGTTACAGTCCTGGTTGATACAGTCCTGGTTGCTACAGTCCTGGTTGTTACAGTCCTGGTTGTTACAGTCCTGGTTGTTACAGTCCTGGTTGATACAGTCCTGGTTGCTACAGTCCTGGTTGTTACAGTCCTGGTTGTTACAGTCCTGGTTGTTACAGTCCTGGTTGTTACAGTCCTGGTTGATACAGTCTTTGTTGTTACAGTCCTGGTTGTTACAGTCCTGGTTGTTACAGTCCTGGTTGTTACAGTCCTGATTGTTACAGTCCTGGTTGTTACAGTCCTGGTTGCTACAGTCCTGGTTGTTACAGTCCTGGTTGTTACAGTCCTGGTTGTTACAGTCCTGGTTGTTACAGTCCTGGTTGCTACAGTCCTGGTTGTTACAGTCCTGGTTGCTACAGTCCTGATTGTTACAGTCCTGGTTGTTACAGTCCTGGTTGCTACAGTCCTGGTTGTTACAGTCCTGGTTGTTACAGTCCTGGTTGTTACAGTCCTGATTGTTACAGTCCTGGTTTTTACAGTCCTGGTTGCTACAGTCCTGGTTGTTACAGTCCTGGTTGTTACAGTCCTGGTTGTTACAGTCCTGTTTGTTACAGTCCTGGTTGTTACAGTCCAGGTTGTTACAGTTGTGGTTGCTAAAGTCTTGGTTGTTACAGTCCTGGTTATTACAGTAATGGTTGTTAAATCCTTGGTTGTTACAGTTCTGGTTGTTACAGTCCTGGTTGTTACAGTCCTGGTTGCTACAGTCCTGGTTGTTACAGTCCTGGTTGTTACAGTCCTGGTTGTTACAGTCCTGGTTGTTACAGTCCTTGTTGTTACAGTCCTGGTTGATACAGTCCTGGTTGCTACAGTCCTGGTTGTTACAGTCCTGGTTGTTACAGTCCTGGTTGTTACAGTCCTGGTTGTTACAGTCCTGGTTGATACAGTCCTTGTTGTTACAGTCCTGGTTGTTACAGTCCTGGTTGTTACAGTCCTGGTTGTTACAGTCCTGATTGTTACAGTCCTGGTTGTTACAGTCCTGGTTGCTACAGTCCTGGTTGTTACAGTCCTGGTTGTTACAGTCCTGATTGTTACAGTCCTGGTTGTTACAGTCCTGGTTGCTACAGTCCTGGTTGTTACAGTCCTGGTTGTTACAGTCCTGGTTGTTACAGTCCTGGTTGATACAGTCCTTGTTGTTACAGTCCTGGTTGTTACAGTCCTGGTTGTTACAGTCCTGGTTGTTACAGTCCTGATTGTTACAGTCCTGGTTGTTACAGTCCTGGTTGCTACAGTCCTGGTTGTTACAGTCCTGGTTGCTACAGTCCTGATTGTTACAGTCCTGGTTTTTACAGTCCTGGTTGCTACAGTCCTGGTTGTTACAGTCCTGGTTGTTACAGTCCTGGTTGTTACAGTCCTGTTTGTTACACTCCTGGTTGTTACAGTCCAGGTTGTTACAGTTGTGTTTGCTAAAGTCTTGGTTGTTACAGTCCTGGTTATTACAGTAATGGTTGTTAAATCCTTGGTTGTTACAGTTCTGGTTGTTACAGTCCTGGTTGTTACAGTCCTGGTTGCTACAAACCTGGTTGTTACAGTCCTGGTTGTTACAGTCCTGGTTGTTACAGTCCTGGTTGTTACAGTCCTGGTTGTTACAGTCCTGGTTGTTACAGTCCTGGTTGCTACAGTCCTGGTTGTTACAGTCCTGGTTGTTACAGTCCTGGTTGTTACAGTCCTGGTTGTTACAGTCCTGGTTGTTACAGTCCTGGTTGTTACAGTCCTGGTTGTTACAGTCCTGGTTGTTACAGTCCTGGTTGTTACAGTCCTGGTTGTTACAGTCCTGGTTGTTACAGTCCTGGTTGTTACAGTCCTGGTTGCTACAGTCCTGGTTGTTACAGTCCTGGTTGTTACAGTCCTGGTTGTTACAGTCCTGGTTGTTACAGTCCTGGTTGTTACAGTCCTGGTTGTTACAGTCCTGGTTGTTACAGTCCTTGTTGTTACAGTCCTGGTTGTTACAGTCCTGGTTGTTACAGTCCTGGTTGTTACAGTCCTGGTTGTTACAGTCCTGGTTGTTACAGTCCTGGTTGTTACAGTCCTGGTTGTTACAGTCCTGGTTGTTACAGTCCTGGTTGTTACAGTCCTGGTTGTTACAGTCCTGGTTGCTACAGTCCTGGTTGTTACAGTCCTGGTTGTTACAGTCCTGGTTGTTACAGTCCTGGTTGTTACAGTCCTGGTTGTTACAGTCCTGGTTGTTACAGTCCTGGTTGTTACAGTCCTGGTTGTTACAGTCATTACACATTACACATTGTTACACATTACCTCTACAACACTACACATTACCATTACAACACTACACATTACCATTACAACACTACACATTACCTCTACACCACTACACCTTACCATTACAACACTACACATTACCTCTACACCACTACACATTACCATTACAACACTACACATTACCATTACAACACTACACATTACCATTACAACACTACACATTACCTCTACAACACTACACATTACCATTACAACACTACACATTACCATTACAACACTACACATTACCTCTACAACACTACACATTACCATTACAACACTACACATTACCATTACAACACTACACATTACCTCTACAACACTACACATTACCATTACAACACTACACATTACCATTACAACACTACACATTACCTCTACAACACTACACATTACCTCTACACCACTACACATTACCATTACAACACTACACATTACCATTACAACACTACACATTACCTCTACACCACTACACATTACCATTACAACACTACACATTACCTCTACAACACTACACATTACCTCTACAACACTACACATTACCTCTACAACACTACACATTACCTCTACAACACTACACATTACCATTACAACATTACACATTACCATTACAACACTACACATTACCTCTACAACACTACACATTACCTCTACAACACTACACATTACCTCTACACCACTACACATTACCATTACAACACTACACATTACCTCTACAACACTACACATTACCTCTACACCACTACACATTACCATTACAACATTACACATTACCTCTACAACACTACACATTACCTCTACAACACTACACATTACCTCTACAACACTACACATTACCTCTACAACACTACACATTACCTCTACAACACTACACATTACCTCTACAACTCTACACATTACCCTTACAACACTACACATTACCTCTACAACACTACACATTACCTCTACACAACTACACATTACCATTACACCACTACACATTACCTCTACAACACAACACATTACCTCTACACCACTACACATTACCATTACAACACTACACATTACCATTACAACACTACACATTACCATTACAACTCTACACATTACCATTACAACACTACACATTACCATTACAACACTACACATTACCTCTACACCACTACACATTACCATTACAACACTACACATTACCTCTACAACACAACACATTACCTCTACAACACTACACATTACCTCTACACCACTACACATTACCATTACAACACTACACATTACCTCTACAACACTACACATTACCTCTACAACACTACACATTACCTCTACAACACTACACATTACCATTACAACACTAAACATTACCTCTACAACACTACACATTACCTCTACAACACTACACATTACCTCTACACCACTACACATTACCATTACAACACTACACATTACCTCTACAACTCTACACATTACCTCTACACCACTACACATTACCATTACAACATTACACATTACCTCTACAACACTACACATTACCTCTACAACACTACACATTACCTCTACAACACTACACATTACCTCTACAACACTACACATTACCTCTACAACACTACACATTACCTCTACAACTCTACACATTACCCTTACAACACTACACATTACCTCTACAACACTACACATTACCTCTACACAACTACACATTACCATTACACCACTACACATTACCTCTACAACACAACACATTACCTCTACACCACTACACATTACCATTACAACACTACACATTACCATTACAACACTACACATTACCATTACAACACTACACATTACCATTACAACACTACACATTACCTCTACACCACTACACATTACCATTACAACACTACACATTACCTCTACACCACAACACATTACCATTACAACACTACACATTACCATTACAACACTACACATTACCATTACAACACTACACATTACCATTACAACACTACACATTACCATTACAACACTACACATTACCTCTACACCACTACACATTACCATTACAACACTACACATTACCTCTACAACACAACACATTACCTCTACAACACTACACATTACCTCTACACCACTACACATTACCATTACAACACTACACATTACCTCTACAACACTACACATTACCTCTACAACACTACACATTACCTCTACAACACTACACATTACCATTACAACACTAAACATTACCTCTACAACACTACACATTACCTCTACAACACAACACATTACCTCTACAACACTACACATTACCTCTACACCACAACACATTACCTCTACACCACAACACATTACCTCTACAACACTACACATTACCTCTACAACACTACACATTACCTCTACAACACTACACATTACCTCTACACCACTACACATTACCTCTACAACACTACACATTACCTCTACAACACAACACATTACCTCTACAACACTACACATTACCTCTACAACACTACACATTACCTCTACACCACTACACATTACCTCTACAACACTACACATTACCTCTACAACACAACACATTACCTCTACAACACTACACATTACCTCTACACCACTACACATTACCTCTACAACACTACACATTACCTCTACAACACAACACATTACCTCTACAACACTACACATTACCTCTACAACACTACACATTACCTCTACACCACTACACATTACCTCTACAACACTACACATTACCTCTACAACACAACACATTACCTCTACAACACTACACATTACCTCTACAACACTACACATTACCTCTACAACACTGCACATTACCTCTACACCACTACACATTACCTCTACAACACTACACATTACCTCTACACCACTACACATTACCTCTACAACACTACACATTACCTCTACAACACTACACATTACCTCTACAACACTACACATTACCTCTACAACACTACACATTACCTCTACAACACTACACATTACCTCTACACCACTACACATTACCATTACAACACTACACATTACCTCTACAACACTACACATTACCTCTACACCACTACACATTACCTCTACAACACTACACATTATCTCTACAACACTACACATTACCTCTACACCACAACACATTACCTCTACAACACTACACATTACCTCTACAACACTACACATTATCTCTACAACACTACACATTACCTCTACACCACTACACATTACCTCTACAACACTACACATTACCATTACAACACTACACATTACCTCTACAACACTACACATTACCTCTACAACACTACACATTATCTCTACAACACTACACATTACCTCTACACCACTACACATTACCTCTACACCACAACACATTACCTCTACAACACTATACATTACCTCTACAACACTACACATTACCTCTACAACACTACACATTACCTCTACAACACTACACATTACCTCTACACCACTTCACATTACCTCTACACCAGTACACATTACTCACCAATTATTTTGTGAATTACGAATTTATGGAAACTCATGAATCGCGGGGTCCTGGTGATGTGATGATTGCAACACGAGGGGCCTAGAGCTATCATTCAACTCACCCTGTGGTTGTTTACATATATATATATATATATATATATATATATATATATATATATATATATATATATATATATATATATATATATATATATATATTGTAGGTAGTAGGTTGGTAGACAGCAACCACCCAGGGAAGTACTACCGTCCTGCCAGATGACTGTGAAACAAAAACCTGTAACTGTTTTGCATGATGGTAGGATTGCTGGTTTCTTTTTCTGTCTCATAAACACGCTAGATAACAGGGATATCTTGCTACTCCTACTTACACTTTGGTCACACTTCACAGACACGCACATGCATATATATATATACATACATCTAGGTTTTTGCCCTTTTTCTAAATAGCTCTTGTTCTTTTTTATTTCTTCTATTGTCCATGGGGAAGTGGAAAAGAATCTTTCCTCCGTAAGCCGTGCGTGTCGTATGAGGCGACTAAAATGCCGGGAGCAATGGGCTAGTAACCCCTTCTCCTGTATACATTTACTAAAAAAGAGAAGAAGAAAAACTTTATAAAACTGGGATGCTTAAATGTGCGTGGATGTAGTGCGGATGACAAGAAACAGATGATTGCTGATGTTATGAATGAAAAGAAGTTGGATGTCCTGGCTCTAAGCGAAACAAAGCTGAAGGGGGTAGGAGAGTTTCAGTGGGGGGAAATAAATGGGATTAAATCTGGAGTATCTGAGAGAGTTAGAGCAAAGGAAGGGGTAGCAGTAATGTTAAATGATCAGTTATGGAAGGAGAAAAGAGAATATGAATGTGTAAATTCAAGAATTATGTGGATTAAAGTAAATGTTGGATGCGAGAAGTGGGTCATAATAAGCGTGTATGCACCTGGAGAGGAGAGGAATGCAGAGGAGAGAGAGAGATTTTGGGAGATGTTAAGTGAATGTATAGGAGCCTTTGAACCAAGTGAGAGAGTAATTGTGGTAGGGGACCTGAATGCTAAAGTAGGAGAAACTTTTAGAGAGGGTGTGGTAGGTAAGTTTGGGGTGCCAGGTGTAAATGATAATGGGAGCCCTTTGATTGAACTTTGTATAGAAAGGGGTTTAGTTATAGGTAATACATATTTTAAGAAAAAGAGGATAAATAAGTATACACGATATGATGTAGGGCGAAATGACAGTAGTTTGTTGGATTATGTATTGGTAGATAAAAGACTGTTGAGTAGACTTCAGGATGTACATGTTTATAGAGGGGCCACAGATATATCAGATCACTTTCTAGTTGTAGCTACACTGAGAGTAAAAGGTAGATGGGATACAAGGAGAATAGAAGCATCAGGGAAGAGAGAGGTGAAGGTTTATAAACTAAAAGAGGAGGCAGTTAGGGTAAGATATAAACAGCTATTGGAGGATAGATGGGCTAATGAGAGCATAGGCAATGGGGTCGAAGAGGTATGGGGTAGGTTTAAAAATGTAGTGTTAGAGTGTTCAGCAGAAGTTTGTGGTTACAGGAAAGTGGGTGCAGGAGGGAAGAGGAGCGATTGGTGGAATGATGATGTAAAGAGAGTAGTAAGGGAGAAAAAGTTAGCATATGAGAAGTTTTTACAAAGTAGAAGTGATGCAAGGAGGGAAGAGTATATGGAGAAAAAGAGAGAGGTTAAGAGAGTGGTGAAGCAATGTAAAAAGAGAGCAAATGAGAGAGTGGGTGAGATGTTATCAACAAATTTTGTTGAAAATAAGAAAAAGTTTTGGAGTGAGATTAACAAGTTAAGAAAGCCTAGAGAACAAATGGATTTGTCAGTTAAAAATAGGAGAGGAGAGTTATTAAATGGAGAGTTAGAGGTATTGGGAAGATGGAGGGAATATATTGAGGAATTGTTAAATGTTGATGAAGATAGGGAAGCTGTGTTTTCGTGTATAGGGCAAGGAGGAATAACATCTTGTAGGAGTGAGGAAGAGCCAGTTGTGAGTGTGGGGGAAGTTCGTGAGGCAGTAGGTAAAATGAAAGGGGGTAAGGCAGCCGGGATTGATGGGATAAAGATAGAAATGTTAAAAGCAGGTGGGAATATAGTTTTGGAGTGGTTGGTGCAATTATTTAATAAATGTATGGAAGAGGGTAAGGTACCTAGGGATTGGCAGAGAGCATGCATAGTTCCTTTGTATAAAGGCAAAGGGGATAAAAGAGAATGCAAAAATTATAGGGGGATAAGTCTGTTGAGTGTACCTGGTAAAGTGTATGGTAGAGTTATAATTGAAAGAATTAAGAGTAAGACGGAGAATAGGATAGCAGATGAACAAGGAGGCTTTAGGAAAGGTAGGGGGTGTGTGGACCAGGTGTTTACAGTGAAACATATAAGTGAACAGTATTTAGATAAGGCTAAAGAGGTCTTTGTGGCATTTATGGATTTGGAAAAGGCGTATGACAGGGTGGATAGGGGGGCAATGTGGCAGATGTTGCAAGTGTATGGTGTAGGAGGTAGGTTACTGAAAGCAGTGAAGAGTTTTTACGAGGATAGTGAGGCTCAAGTTAGAGTATGTAGGAAAGAGGGAAATTTTTTCCCAGTAAAAGTAGGCCTTAGACAAGGATGTGTGATGTCACCGTGGTTGTTTAATATATTTATAGATGGGGTTGTAAGAGAAGTAAATGCGAGGGTCTTGGCAAGAGGCGTGGAGTTAAAAGATAAAGAATCACACACAAAGTGGGAGTTGTCACAGCTGCTCTTTGCTGATGACACTGTGCTCTTGGGAGATTCTGAAGAGAAGCTACAGAGATTGGTGGATGAATTTGGTAGGGTGTGCAAAAGAAGAAAATTAAAGGTGAATACAGGAAAGAGTAAGGTTATGAGGATAACAAAAAGATTAGGTGATGAAAGATTGAATATCAGATTGGAGGGAGAGAGTATGGAGGAGGTGAATGTATTCAGATATTTGGGAGTGGACGTGTCAGCGGATGGGTCTATGAAAGATGAGGTGAATCATAGAATTGATGAGGGAAAAAGAGTGAGTGGTGCACTTAGGAGTCTGTGGAGACAAAGAACTTTGTCCTTGGAGGCAAAGAGGGGAATGTATGAGAGTATAGTTTTACCAACGCTCTTATATGGGTGTGAAGCGTGGGTGATGAATGTTGCAGCGAGGAGAAGGCTGGAGGCAGTGGAGATGTCATGTCTGAGGGCAATGTGTGGTGTGAATATAATGCAGAGAATTCGTAGTTTGGAAGTTAGGAGGAGGTGCGGGATTACCAAAACTGTTGTCCAGAGGGCTGAGGAAGGGTTGTTGAGGTGGTTCGGACATGTAGAGAGAATGGAGCGAAACAGAATGACTTCAAGAGTGTATCAGTCTGTAGTGGAAGGAAGGCGGGGTAGGGGTCGGCCTAGGAAGGGTTGGAGGGAGGGGGTAAAGGAGGTTTTGTGTGCGAGGGGCTTGGACTTCCAGCAGGCATGCGTGAGCGTGTTTGATAGGAGTGAATGGAGACAAATGGTTTTTAATACTTGACGTGCTGTTGGAGTGTGAGCAAAGTAACATTTATGAAGGGATTCAGGGAAACCGGCAGGCCGGACTTGAGTCCTGGAGATGGGAAGTACAGTGCCTGCACTCTGAAGGAGGGGTGTTAATGTTGCAGTTTAAAAACTGTAGTGTAAAGCACCCTTCTGGCAAGACAGTGATGGAGTGAATGATGGTGAAAGTTTTTCTTTTTCGGGCCACCCTGCCTTGGTGGGAATCGGCCAGTGTGATAATAAAAATATATATATATATATATATATATATATATATATATATATATATATATATATATATATATATATATATATATATGTGTGTGTGTGGGTGGGTGTGTGTGTGTGTGTGTGTGTGTGTGTGTGTGTGTGTGTACTTACCTATTTTTAATTGCAGGGATCGATTCACAGTTCCTGGCCCCTCCTCTTCGCTGGTCACTACTAGGTCCACTCTGTCTCCCTGCTCCATGAGCGTCATCGTATCTTTTCTTGAAACTATGTATGGATTCTGCCTCCACTACATCTCTCCAGATTGTTCCACTTCCTGACAACTCTATGATTGAAGACGTACTTCTCAACATCCCTGTGACTCATCTGAGTTTTCCACTTACAGTTGTGACCCCTTGTTGCTGTGTCCCATCTCTGACGTGTGTGTGTGAGGGGATGGGCTGCTGAATAGGCCGAACTACATTAAAAATTGGTCTTTTCCAATAAAATATATTTTTCATTGACAATGATATAAAATGTTTTATTTTTGTCCAAACCTAACTTAGAAACCTAACCTAAGTTAGCTTAAATTAGCGGGGGTTTTTCTTTTTGTAGCTAAATTCTGTTCTGTATAGCATGGGTTTCCTTATTTGACAATATTAGATCTAACATGTTACCTCTGGTAATAAGAAGTCCTGAACTACTTCCAGATTGCGTCACTGGTACTCGGGACGACACCCAGCTCCGTCCTCATTAAGATCCTTGGTACACCCCAGATTGCCAGTGAAAGAAGACCAATCAATCTATCTAGAGTTAAAATCCTCTATAATTATTACATAAAATCCCCTTCTGTTCTGCATTATCTAATTTAAATCGGCTATTTCGAGTTGTTTCTTGGTTAGATATCTTCGGTAGTTTATATTCTGTTTCAAAGTCATTGTATCTCTCACCTCGTCTCAAATCCAGTTCCTGGGAAGCATACTACAGATGGTGTTTGAAGGCTCTAAGAACAATACTCGCCAACTGACCAATCGGAACTCTGTTCTAAAGATCCTTCATGAAACCATACCACGAACGAGGACAGAACCCGCGATCAGAGAGTCTCAATACTCCAGACCGTCGCGTTAGCCATTGGACCAGCTAGCCACAATATGATTCATCCAACTAGGTATATTTCTACCATAGGAAGGTTGAGACCCTCTGATCGCGGGTTCCATCCCCGTCCGTGGTATGGTTTGTTTGCAATCGTGTCATTACGATTTCGTGAGTCATCTTTCATGAATTGGCCTGGACATGTGTTACAATAGTTGCTTGATGCCAGTACTTGGTGTAGAAAATAAAAAAAGAAGTGGTGGATAGCCAGGTCATGGACAGGGCCGTGGGGGCGTTGACCCTTCGGAACACCCTCCAGGTATACTCAAGGTATTTCACACTGCACTCATTTCATGAATAGTGAGAAAGAATTGCTCTCTCTAGAGAAAGATTTTCAGAGTTGAAGGGTCTTAGTTGTCACTCTGGTTTGATGGAAGGTTCTAGGATCCCTGATAATCATGCACTGGCTTTGAAATCACCTTCATAATGATGTACAACAGACCCAGGAATTCCATGTAAACCTCCCTGAATCTATTATAATCATCTCCTTTATGTGAATACTGTTAAAGGAACCGAGAGCTCTTCCAGAGGTATCCATCAGCAATTCATCATTTCTCTCTGAACAGCAAGAAACATAAATATTAGGGCAGCTTCGCAGTCCATATTCCTTCTTGAAAACTTGAGAGAGAATTATTTCCAAGTTATGGTGAATTTGTGATGACAAACCATCGAGATAATCTTTTGGTTGATTTAGTATGTATGTTCCCTGAAGCTCCCTCATAAATAGCAGTGTTGGAGGCAGTGGTGTCGAACAAAGCCTTACATATGAACCATGAGGTATCGAACCTAAAAGCAACAATGCAAATTTTGGAATGGTTTATGTACATACTGTTGCCATGCTTAGGGTTCTCAAGAAAGATCTCTTGGTTGCGTCCTGTAACAGGATGGCAATACTGTCAACGTTCTCGATCATGGATGCATCAGGGAGAATTTTCGAATCCTAGTGAAAGGGGAGCGGAGTTTCGGAAGGAAAGTTCAGGCTCAAAATTGCCTTTATGAATGCTTACCTGTTGATCATCCTGAGTCAGAGTGTCAACTCTTCCTGATTTTACTTCGACTGAAAGGCCCATTGTGGTCCGGTCGGATATGTTGCAGCGATCCATGACTGCAGTCGCTTCTGAACATAACAGATCATGTTGACTCATCTTCCTACCTGTCTGTGAGCTACCAACTCTGAACGTAAACTGGACGTAATTTTGTACTTTCCCGTACACAAGACTCACACTGCTACTTTCCCATACACAAGACTCATGCTGCTACTTTCCCGTACACAAGACTCACGCTGCTACTTTCCCATACACAAGACTCACGCTGCTACTTTCCTGTACACAAGACTCACGCTGCTACTTTCCCGTACACAAGACTCACTCTGCTACTTTCCCATACACAAGACTCACACTGCTACTTTCCCATACACAAGACTCATGCTGCTACTTTCCCGTACACAAGACTCACTCTGCTACTTTCCCGTACACAAGACTCACGCTGCTACTTTTCCGTACACAAGACTCACGCTGCTACTTTCCCGTACACAAGGCTCACGCTGCTACTTTCCCGTACACAAGACTCACGCTGCTACTTTTCCGTACACAAGACTCACGCTGCTACTTTCCCGTACACAAGGCTCACGCTGCTACTTTCCCGTACACAAGACTCACGCTGCTACTTTTCCGTACACAAGACTCACGCTGCTACTTTCCCGTACACAAGACTCACGCTGCTACTTTCCCGTACACATAACTCACGCTGCTGCTGGCTGCCACAAGTAAAAAACTAGAAAATTAATTTGCTGTGTAGACCTCGCACTGTATAGTCGCAACAACTCTGACTCTCATCTTTACAGTCTCCCTACGATTTCCGTTGAGGAAGGGAACTTTTACCTTCATTGTCATCGTCTTGATCTTTTCACGATGAGTTACACTAATGGTATCAAGATTGAACCTTGCAGTGGAACTGTGAACGATTCCTCCAAACTTGCACTTGCAGCTGCTGTTAAGAGCGGCTTGCAAGTAAGGTTTAACACTATTCTGAAGCTCCAAGATGCCTTCATTGTTGTGTGCAACGATGATGTTGAGGCAGAAAAACTGCTCACCACCGCCGCCACCACCACTCTCACCGATCGAGGCTTTACCGTCATGTCCTCTCTGGTTCTATGGGCCAAGAGGACTGTCTTCTGCAAGAAACTGGACAAACTTCTTACTTCTCAAACTACTGAAGACCTCAATACCTTCAGTGAAAACCAAAACTCCTGGGCTACAGTGGAGCGCATCATCAAAATCCCTTTACTGATATGACCATGACCGCCGATGCTGTGGCTGAGGGTCTAGCCATATATTATTACTACATAAGCCCCAGTTATACTGAAGTAGAAAGCTACCTTCATATCCAACACCAATGGAATTGCTACTCTATATGCACGACCTGTAGTTGTGAGGGCCATGATATCAAGACCTGCTCCACCCCTGCTCCTCCAACACTAACTTGCATGAATTGCAAAAGCGATCACCACACTTACTGCAAAATGTCCTACACGACGTGACATTGTGAAGAAGACTCAAGAAGCAGCACAGAAGACCTCTTCCAGATCTCCCACTCACGCTGCTATCGCTAAATTACAGGCGGATACCACAGAAATTCTCCTCTGAAACAATATCACTACCTCCCAACTCTAGTTTGTCCAGCGCAGCGAATTTGCTATTGGTCACCATTTTATTAGCAGTTGGTGTCAAGCTGCTGGGCTTGGTGTCATTCCTTACTTCTTTGAATGCATTAGTCGTTGCATTCGAGGTTCGAGAGCTTTCTGTTAATCGAGTACTGTTTTTCTGCAGACGAAAGAGGACACAATCATGGAATGATAATGGTCACCCTCTACTCTGTTCGCTCATATAAATCATCCAACATTAATTTAGTAGAGGAAGCATCTGCACCTATTACATCTGCGATGTGACAGAAAGAGACAAAATTCTCATTCCCACAAGGAAGAAGCTGAAAAAAATGTCGCAGACGTATAATACCAGCTGACCTGATTCATCTTATACGCAAGAAACGAACCGCTACCTAAAGTCTTTTACCAACAGAATTCTGCCTAGACTATTTCCAGCAGAAACTTATTAGAGGTCTCCTACCAATAGTCTTTTGGTAACAATCCTTCTAGTAGTATTCTTCCAATAACGTCCAGTCTTATACACTTGAATCCTACCAACAGAATCCTAAGAAAAGAATCTTGCTAATAAGTCTTTTATCAGGTATTTACCAATCATATTACATACAGTTATTAACACTGATGTAAGAGAAAAAACACACAATAGCAAAGAGTTACTTTCACTTGTGAAGCTTCTTCATTCACTAGTTCTCTTCTACGATTGTGTCTTTTTCAGTACTTACTTTGTGCCATATATCTCAGCAATATAGTGCACCACAACATTCACTGTGCAATATATGTTGTGGCATGCAAAGAGCATGTTACAATTTATTCAGTGTATGTCACACTTCCATATAGGCTGCCTCCCAGCCAGCAAACCGGCTGCTAAGGGTTTAACGATCGATAGCGTAATCGTCGTTAAATCAGTACCTTTGTTCATTGACCAATCGCAGGCAAGCCCGCCAAAGCTGAAGTAATGTGGCTCACTTGCAGTTAACATTGGCAGACTTGCATACCTGCTGGATGAGTACGGTGCACTCTCTCTGGCTTCTGCTTTGTCATCTGTCACCGTGGTGTACAAGTATTATTCTATCTGTACATAGTGTACATACTTGTACATAGTGGGTGCAGGAAAATATACATTATAGTCTATTGCTGAGATTGTTTGCTCCAATTCCCATTACGACCAGGTCGTAATATATGTTAACATTGATATATCACAGTACATAACAATAGTATGGGAGACATTAACACAGAGTCGTACTAGTCAGGTTGTGGCAGCCACCACCAAAATTCTTATTGTCAACAGATCGAATCATCCAAGTTGACAGTTTTTATTTTCATCACCGAAAATTTTTGTTTTGCTTCTGTGATGGTGAATGTTTTTTACGTCATTAATGAAGACGTGAAAGAAGTGTGTGTGAAAACTGAGAGACTTATTTAATAATTAATTCTACTTAAACAAAGTGTCTATTAAAATGATTTATAAGAATCTGTTCTTTGTCGTAATCACAAGTCTCTGAAGTTTTTCACATATTTACATCTTTTTTCAAAACATTTCATCAGAATATTGTAACTCTAATTCTTTTTCTCAAGAAAATTGAAATTATATAATCAAGAATTTTCATATTTCTCTTACACTATTTATACAGTATTGTATAATTCAAACAATAGTGAGGGAGAGTACAGATATACTTATGAGAACGTGTACACATGTATGTATATGTGTGTTGGTAGCATGGTGTGTGTAGTCATGTGCATGTTGTAGACCAAAGTGAAAAGTAAACATCAGAAAAAAACTTGTATGAACTACATAATTCACAATAAATACGAACACAGTTCGGTGGTACAGCTGTCAGCATGGCTGACTCTGCTGTCAGCAGAGTCAGCCAGTCAGTATGGAAGAAATGAGGCAATAAGGTTAAAAATGGGAAATTTAGAATGGCTTAAGGTTGAAGTGTGTGACGCAGTTGGAATAAAGTACTGGAATAGTTCGTGATTTTGTTCATAATGTTTTTAGATGAAGAAAAGGGATTTTTTTTAAAAAAAGTAATAATTATTATGGAATAAGATTGATGACCAGACCAGGTAAAGTGTCTGTCAGAATTATGATGACTGAAGTGATGGAAAAGACATAATATTTGTAACAAAGAAGAGTGTAAATTCAGAAAGGGAAGGTAATATGTAGATCATATGTAAATACTGAAATACATAAGTAAAAAACTGTTATATAAAAGAAAACAGCACTTGGGTGCATTTATAGGTTTGGAAAAGATATATGAGAGATGTTAGTAGAGTTACAAATGTATTTATTCTTAGGTAATGTTTTGGTAGCTATAATGTTGAATTAAGTTATGATATGCAGGATAGACGGTAAATATTTACCCAGAAAACTGAGTCTTAGATAATGTTGTGTGATGTTACCTGTGGTCTTAAAGAAAGAAAATATATACAAAATAAGCCATCAAGTAAACCAGGTGTCACTATGTTATAACACACACACACACACACACACACACACACACACACACACACATGTGTATGTATGACATGGACCGTTTATATGAAGATACTCTTCTATATATGTGTATGTCTGAGCGCTTGCTAGCCTTTGAATGTCAACTGCGACAGACGAATCAATAAATAAAATTGAAAACAGTGTAATATTTAATACAGTGCTGATGGACGTAGACAAGTTCATCAACACTTGGACATTCATCTACATCAACTAAAACACTCACAAATACTTTTAAACTGATAAATAAGTAAAACACTCTCGTACTCAGTATAAATTTATAGTGTGACATAAAAGGAATTCCAAAATATTATTAATTGGCCTCTCCGAGGTGGCCGAACTGTGAGGCAGCTTGGTGGCGTCTAGCTGACTTACGGTCCAGGCTGTTTTGGTGGATGTAGTTACTGGACGCAGATTTCTGTGTCCCCTCCAGTAATTCCACCCACCTGGACAGTCTCTACCGTAGACCAGTTAGACAAGACCAAGTTTCCATGCAGCGAGGTCACTGAAGGTGGCAACCGCTGACACTGGGGAAGTGGGGAAGGGAGTCTACCTGAGGTGACAACGTCTCCTGGAGACGTTGATCCTGGGAAAGCACCGCTGACCTTAGGTAAGTGGGGAAGGGAAAACATCTGGGAGCGAACGGATGGATTCCTGGATACATGAACTTGAGGAAGGTTGATGTTGAGGCTGACCTTAGGTAAGTGGGGAAGGGAAGACATCCGGCGGTAGACGGATAGATTCCTGGATACATAAACCTGAGGAAGGCAAGAACACCGCTGACTTTGGGGAAGTGGGAAAGGGAGACCACCTGAGGTGACACAAGTGGACTCCTGGAGACACTGATCCTGGGAAGGCACTGACCTAACTCGCTGACCTTAGGTAAGTGGGGAAGGGAAGACATCCTGGAGCGAACGGATGGATTCCTGGATACATGAACTTGGGGAAGGTTGATGTTGAGGCTGACTTTGGGTAAGTGAGGAAGGGGAGACATCCGGGAGTGAACGGATGGATTCCTGGATACATGATCCTGGGGAAAGCATGAATACATGCAGTTGAGACTGACCTTGGGGAAGTGGGGAAGGGAAGACATCCGGCGGTAGACGGATATATTCCTGGATACATGAACCTGAGGAAGGCAAGAATACCGCGGACTTTGGGGAAGTGGGGAAGGGAGTCTACCTGAGGTGACACAAGTAGACTCCTGGAGACACTGATCCGGGGAAGGCACCGCTGACCTTAGGTAAGTGGGGAAGGGAAGACATCCGGAAGCGAACGGATGGATTCCTGGATACATGAACTTGGGGAAGGTTGATGTTGAGGCTGACCTTAGGTGAGTGGGGAAGGGGAGACATCCGGGAGCGAACGGATGGATTCCTGGATACATGATCCTGGGGAAAGCATGAATACATGCAGTTGAGGCTGACCTTGGGGAAGTGGGGAAGGGAAGACATCCGGCGGTAGACGGATAGATTCCTGGATACATGAACTTGGGGAAAGCATGAATACATGCAGTTGAGGTTGACCTTGGGGACGTGGGGAAGGGAAGACATCCGGGAGCGAACGGATGGATTCCTGGATACATGAACCTGGGGACGGCTGAGGCTGGAAGGCAGAGAGAGAGAGGCGAGGCTGACCTTAGGGAAGTGAGGAAGGGGAGACATCCGGGGGCCCACGGATGGATTCCTGGACACATGAACCTGGGGAAGGCGAGGGGGGAGGGCGGACCTTAAGAACCCTTGAAAAAACCTCATCAGGACCCAGCGACTTATTTTGCTTCAGTCTGTCTATCTGCTTCACAACCATTTCACTAGTGACTGTGATGTTACATAATTATCTTCTTCTAGCCCACTATAAAAATTAATTACTGGAATATTGTTTGTGTCTTCCTGTGTAAAAACTGAGAGAAAATAATTATTAAAAATCGAGCACATTTCATTCTCTTTGTCAGTAAGGTGCCCATAGTTATTTTTAAGGGGACCTATCTTATCTCTAACTTTTGTTCTATAGACCTGGAAAAAAACTTTTTGGGTTAGTTTTAGAATCCCTAGCAACTTTAATTTCATAGTCCCTTTTAGCTTTTCTTATCCCCTTTTTAATGTCCCTCTTAATGTCAATATACTGATTCAAAAGATGACCCTCACCTCTTTTGATACGCCTATAAATTCCTTTCTTATGCCCTAGTAGATATTTGAGCCTATTATTCATCCATTTTGGGTCATTTCTATTTCATCTAATTTCTTTATATGGGATAAACGTTCTTTGAGCAGCATGTATAGTGTTCAGAAAACTGTCATATTGATAGCTCACTTCGTTACCCCAGTCAACAGATGATAAGTGTTCTCTAAGCCCATCGTAATCTGCTAAGCGAAAATTTGGGACTGTTACTGAGTTATCGCTACTATCGTACTTCCATTCAATGTTAAATGTAATTGATTTGTGGTCGCTAGCACCCAGTTCCTCTGAAATTTCTAAATTATTAACAAGGGATTCATTGTTTGCCATAACTAAGTCAAGCAGCTTATTTCCCCTTATAGGTTCTGTCACAAACTGCTTCAAAAAACAATCCTGAACTACTTCTAAGAAGTCGTATGATTCTAAATTCCCAGTCAAGAAATTCCAATCAATATGACTAAAGTTAAAGTCTCCTAGAATTACTACATTATCGTGCCTTGTGGCCTTAGCAATTTCCTCCCATAGTAGTCTCCCTTGGTCCCTATCTAAGTTTGGGGGACGGTATATCACTCCTAAAATCAGTTTTTCATGCCCCTCTGAAAATTCTATCCAAACAGACTCTGTATGTGTTACTTCAGACTTAATACCCGTTTTTATGCAACAGTTCAAGCGATCTCGGACATACAATGCCACCCCACCCCCCTTCCCGATACTTGGAAAAAGTTAAAACCCTGAATATGACATTCTGCAGGCATGTCCCGACTTTTTGAATTAAACCACGTCTCAGTTTAGGCAAATACATCAATGTTACCTGCACTAGCAACTAATCTCAACTCGTCCATCTTATTCCTAGCACTACGACAATTAGCATAATAAACATTGAAAGACTCTCCTTTCTCTTTACCCTTCCTGCTCATTTCTGTTTTTCTACTAAACCTATTACTGTCCTTATCACCCAAAGTCCCTGGCTTTTCAATATCTACCTCGTTCTGCTTATTACTAGTTTCCCTAGAACTCGTAATATTAGTACACTGGGACTTCACTGTTTTCCTGCCAAAACCCATACCACTAACTATTCCTAGTTTAAAGTCCTAACTGCTCCCTCCACTGCAGTTGCCAGTGCTACCACCCCAGACCTAGATAAGTGAACCCCATCCCTGGCATACATGTCATTTCTGCCATAGAAGAGGTCCCAATTGTCAATGAATGTTACCGCATTTTCCGTACAGTATTTGTCCAGCCAGCAATTGACACCAATTGCCCTGGACAACCATTCATTTCCAACTCCTCTCCTTGGCAAAATACCACATATGACAGGGTTCCCACCCTTACTCCTAATTATTTTTATTGCTGACCTATACCTGCTAATCAGGTCTTCACTCCTACGTCTGCCAACATCGTTGCCTCCAGCACTGAGACAGATAATAGGATTGCTCCCATTACCTCTCATGTTGTCATCCAGTCGGCTAACAATATCCTCCATCCCAGCCCCAGGAAAGCAAACTCTCTGTCTCCTACTCCTGTCCTTCAAGCAGAACGCCCTATCCATATACCTAACTTGGCTATCCCCAACAACAACAATATTCTTACCTTCCTTGGTGTCGTTCGTCGTGATGTTCCCAGTAGTCGACTCACATTCGTCGGGTAGCACTGAGAATGTATTAGATGTTTCCACAACAGTTTCCACGGCAGTCTCTTTCTTCTTCATCGTTTCTACCTTTCCATTCGTCTTCTTGATCGTCAACTTCGTTCCCTGCTGTCCAGCCACTGACCAGTTTCCCTTCTTGACCTGAGGACTCAAAACAGAATGACTACTACGAATCTTCTTGTTTTCCTCGGTAGGTCGCCGAATCTTCATCTTCGATATCCTCAATTCTTCCTTAAGCTGTTGGTAAAGTTGCTCGATGGATGTCATCTTGCTTCAATTCGTAGAGAGCGCGCAAACAGGTCTTCACAGAGCTAAGTACACGTCACCAGTGTTATTGTACTGGTCATCTGTGTTACTGTGGTGGTCTTCTGTAGTATCGTACTTGTCTTCGGTGTTATTGTAATGTCTTCTGTGTTACTGTACTGGTTTTCTGTGATATGGAACTGGTCTTCTGTGTTATTGTTCGGGTCTTCTGTGTTACCGTATTGGTCTTCTGTGTTATTGTACTGGTCTTCTCTGGTATCGTACTGGTCTTCTGTGTTACTGTACTGGTATTCTGTGCTACTGTACTGGTCTTCTGTGATATTGTACTGATGTTCTGTGTAATTTTATTCGTCTTCTGTGTTACTTTACTGGTCGTCTGTGTTATGGTACTGGTATTTTGTGTTATTGTTCTTCTCTTCTGTGTTACCGTACTGGTCTACTGTGTTATTGTACTAGTCGTCTGTGTTACTGTACTGGTCTTCCGTGTTATTGTCCTGGTCTTCTGTGTTACTGTATTGGTCTTCCGTGTTACTGTATTTGTCTTCTTTGTTATTGTACTAGTCTTCTGCGTTGAGAGCTGGTTTCTGCGCTTCTGCACTGGTCTTCTGTGCTATTGTACTGGTTTTCCTTTTTATTGTACTATTCTTCTGTGTTATTATACTGGTCTTCTGTGTTTCTGTACTTGCGTTCTGTGTTACTGTACCTGTCTTTTATGTTATTCTACTGTTCTTCTGTGTTATGGTACTGGTCTTCTGTGTTATTGTTCTGGTCTTCTCTGTTACTGTACTGGTCTTTTGTGTTATTGTACTGGTTTTCTCTGTTACTGTACTGGTCTTCTCTGTTATTGTACATGTTTGCCGTGTTACTGTACTGGTCTAATGTGTTATTGTACTGGTCTTCTGTGTTACTGTACTGGTCTTTTGTGTTATTGTTCTGGTCTGCTGTGTTACTGTACTAGTCTTCTGTGTTATTGTACTGGACTTGTCTGTTACTGTACTGGTCTTCTGCGCTCTTGTACTGGTCTTCTGTGTTACTATACTGGACTTCTGTGTTACTGTACTAGTCTTCTGTGTTATTGTACTGGACTTCTCTGTTACTATACTGGACTTCTGTGTTATTGTACTAGTCTTCTGTGTTATTGTACTGGACTTCTCTGTTACTGTACTGGTCTTCTGTGTTATTGTACTAGTCTTCTGTGCTATTGTACTGGTGTTCTGTGTTATTATACTGGTCTTCTGTGTTATTGTACCGGTTTTCTGAGTTATTGTACTGATCTTCTGTGTTACTGTACTGGTCGTCTTTGTTATGGTACTGCTCTTATGTGTTACTGCACTTGTCTTCTGTGTTACTGTACTGGTCTTCTGTGATATTGTACTGGTCTTCTGTATTACTGTACTGGTCGTCTGTGTTATGGTACTGGTCATCTGTGGAATCATACTGGATTTCTGCCAAATTTTACTTGTCTTTTGTGTTACTGTACTTGTCTTCTGTGTTTTGCACTGGTCTTCTGTGTTTTGCACTGGTCTTCTGTGTTATTGATCTTGTCTTCTGTGTGATTGTACTGGTTTTTAGTGTTATTGTACTGGTCTTTTGTGATCCTGCAGTGGTCTTCTGTGTTACTGTACTGGTCTTCTGTGATATTGTACTGATGTTCTGTGTCATTGTACTGGACTCCTGTGTTACTTTACTGGTCGTCAGTGTTATGGTACTGGTTTTCTGTGTTATGGTACTGGTTTTCTGTGTTATTGCTCTTGTCTTCTTTGTTACCGTACTGGTCTACTGTGTTATTGTGCTGGTCTTTTGTGGAATCGTACTGGTCTTCTGTATTACTGTATTAGCCTTCTGTGTTACTGTACTTGTCTTCTGTGTTACTATACTTCTCTTCTGTGTTATTGTACTGGTCTTCTGTGTTACTGTAATGATCTTCTGTTTTATTGTACTCAGGGCCGGATTACCGCATAGGCAAACGAGGCATTTGCCTAGGGCCCCGCGCATTTGGGGGCCCCGCGGTCCAAGGGGTTCAGGTGCTCATCCAAGACTGCGCACATGGTGCAAGTGCAAAGGGGTCCCTACCTAAAAAGTTCAAGTGTTTGGAGAGTAAAATTGATTTTTAAAAATTAATCAAAACAAAAATAAATAATGAAATAAAATAAAATAAAAATAAATAAACCTAACCATAGATGGCAACACTCAACACGCCTTTGTTTACATCAGAACAGCTGTGTTTTCCCGCTGATTGGTGAGTATGGGAGATTCCTCTCCAATTTTCTGTAGTAATTACACGTTATCTAGACTTGTACTCTGACAAATTAACTGAAGTGTTGTTGATAGACATTGATGTGTATGAATAAATGTTTGTTTTCGCCTCTAAATGTTAAGGGAGGTACCTGATAGTGTTACTTGACCAGTAAAGACGCATGGACCAGTAAAGACGCATGGACCAGTAAAGACGCATTTTTGGTAAAAATACTATAAAGAAAAACCTAAAAACGCAAACTGACTTCCGTTTGTAGGTTTTAAAAGCACTTTGTCCTGTCTTTAAGCCTTTATCATTTCAATAACAGATCTCAATTGATTGATGTTCTACATCACTTCCGTCGCAAATGTTTAGTTTTCAAGTTGCGACGGAAGTGATGTAGAACAACAATTAATTTACTACATATTTCCCCAGAAACACATAAGCCACATCAGAAAATCGTTGGTTGGGTGAAACTGAAAATTGTCCCTGCATTCTTTAATTCTCATGTCCTTATCTATGGTGGTAGGCCATATATCATGCAAAACATAATGATTAGTTTAGTTATGAAAATGGTAATATAAATACCATTGTGCATTGTTCTTGGACTCAGTATGATTTCTGTTTAAGTAAATTGGAGATCAAGGAGGATGAATTAGTAAATATTCGTAGCCCAAATCACTAACCTAATCTATGGTAAAAGTTCTGTATATGACTCCTTTCTGGTAACGTTTTGAATTTTTAGATGCGCAGCCATAGGAAAGGGGGCTACAAGGGCCATATCCCCCCAGTTGACAGAAAAAAAAAAATTAATAATAATTAAAAAATTAATAATAATTGATAATGAAAAATTTGTATTTGCATGATTACAGACAGTGATACATCCTCATTATGGCATCTCGTGAACGTGATGTTGGACGTTCTTTTGCGAGTGGGTCACAGAAAAGAAAGAAGAAAATTCAAGAAGAACAAAAAAAGAAAGATGTAGGAAGCTGCAGAAAGATCACAGACATGCTCACGAAAACAGTTTCCGATTTTTCCAGTACAGTTGAATCTGCAGATACGTTAGATCATACAGGAAGCCCTCCCTCCATTATTTCTCAGCCAGCATCTACTTCTTTTGTGTCTCCTCTCAATGTCTCAACGGACATTTCATCCACAGGATTTGTCTTAAAAGATCCTGCCTCATGGCCAAATGTAATCCCAGATTCTCTACGTAATGCTTTCATTGCAGAAAAATTCAGTCAATCAACATTGACTTTAGGAAATCAGCAAGAATTTATGATGATGGAAGTCATCGTTGTTTAAAGTCATCTATGTTTTATAG
The DNA here is from genome assembly GCF_038502225.1 of Cherax quadricarinatus. Classification (NCBI taxonomy): domain Eukaryota; kingdom Metazoa; phylum Arthropoda; class Malacostraca; order Decapoda; family Parastacidae; genus Cherax; species Cherax quadricarinatus. Next base: position 161,913 of record NW_027195287.1, read on the forward strand.
GAAGCTTGCAAATTCAGAAACTGTGAAAAGATCATGGATGGTATACTCTGAAAGCTCAGGAAAAGTGTACTGTTCAGCATGCAAGCTATTTTCTACCAAAGAAAATACCTTCACACAGGGGTTCAATGACTGGAAAAATTCCAAGCGTTTCGAGGAACATGAAAACAGCACCACTCACAGGAGCTGCATTTTAGCGAGTGTATTTCGTGCACAGAAAAAAGGCTTATTGGATTCTCATTTGGAAAATCAAACTGAAAAAGAGCGCACTTATTGGAGAAAAGTTCTAGAAAGAGTTGTTGCTGTTGTAAAATTCTTAGCTCTAAGAGGACTTGCTTTCCGTGGAGAAAATGAGGTTTTTGGTTCGGAAAACAATGGCAATTTCCTAGCGATCATAGAACTGTTAACACAGTTCGATCCATTCTTAGCAAATCATGTGTCACGCCTTGGGAATGCAAGAAAGAGGCACTGTATCTTACATGTCATCTACTATATGCAATGAATTTATTGAACTGATGACTAAGAAGGTCCTCAATAACATCATAGCAGCTGTGAAAACTGCAAAATACTTTGCAATAAGTGTAGATTCAACACAAGATATTTCACATACAGATCAATTGACATTCATTGTTCACTTTGTCGCATCCAGTGGTAAACATGTAGAGCGCTTTATAAAATTCATTCCTCTTTCAGGCCATGATGGAGAAACAATGATGAATGTAGTACTGGATACTCTGCTTGAACATGATCTCTCTATTATGGATTGCCGTGGCCAGAGCTACGACAATGCAAGTAACATGTCGGGTAAATATAATGGATTGCAAGCCCGTATCAAGCAAATCAACCCACTTGCTGAATATGTGCCCAGCTCAGCACATTCTCTTAATCTTGTTGGGTCATGTGCTGCGGAGTGTTGTGTCGCTGCAGTTTCATTTTTTGGACTTTTACCAGCACTCTTTAATTTTTTCTCTGCTTCAACGCATCGGTGGAGTATACTCAAGTCAACCATTCATGGAGATGTCATCAAATCATTATCAACAACAAGGTGGTCAGTGCAGCATGATGCAACACATGCTTTGAAAGACAGCTTTGCTGAAATACGTTCTGCTTTGATCCAAATAGCAGAGGATGAAGACCAGACAGCAACTACAAGAAGCGAAGCAGCCAGCTTAGCATCAAAATTGGAAGATTTTGAATTGGCCTTACTCTGTGTGCTTTGGGACTGTATACAAGACACTTCAGAAAATTGAAATTGAAATGGCTACTTGTGCTAACCTCTATGCAGGCTTAGTGGAATTTGTAAGCTCACTTCGCAATGATGAAGCTTTTGAAATGTTTGAAGAGAAAGCTAAACTGCTGGTGAAAGACTACAGTTACCGGGCTGATCATCAGCGGTCAAAGAAGAGGAAACGCAATTTTGAAGAGCCAGACAATGAAATTGTGTTGCTACCAAGGCAGAAATGTAAGACAGCTACATACTTCGTCATTCTGGATTCACTGATTACAGAATTGGTGAAAAGAAAAGAAATCTACCAGAATCTCAATGACAAGTTTGGATTTCTGTTCAAAATTACTACTATGCCAGATGCAGAATTGAGAGAAGCTGCATTAAAGTTGCAACAACACCTTTCAGCAGATGTTCAGGACACATTTGTTGAAGAAATAATTCATTTTTCTGGGTATATGAATCAGATTAAAGCTCCACCTGAAAAATGTGCGCCCTCAGCTGCTTTGAAACATTTAAGAAATGCAGGTATCTCAGAAACCTTCCCTAATGTTGACATAGTGCATCGCCTTTACCTAACACTTCCGGCTACTAACTGTGAAGGAGGACGTTCATTTTCTGTTTTGAAAAGAGTGAAAAACCAGCTCCGTTCAACAATGAGCCAAGACAAATTGTGTAACCTAGCCTTGTTGACCATTGAGTCTGATCTAACAAGAAATATTGATTTTCAGAATATAATTGATGAAGGGAGAAAAAGTTAGCATATGAGAAGTTTTTACAAAGTAGAAGTGATGCAAGGAGGGAAGAGTATATGGAGAAAAAGAAAGAGGTTAAGAGAGTGGTGAAGCAATGTAAAAAGAGAGCAAATGAGAGAGTGGGTGAGATGTTATCAACAAATTTTGTTGAAAATAAGAAAAAGTTTTGGAGTGAGATTAACAAGTTAAGAAAGCCTAGAGAACAAATGGATTTGTCAGTTAAAAATAGGAGAGGAGAGTTATTAAATGGAGAGTTAGAGGTATTGGGAAGATGGAGGGAATATTTTGAGGAATTGTTAAATGTTGATGAAGATAGGGAAGCTGTGATTTCGTGTATAGGGCAAGGAGGAATAACATCTTGTAGGAGTGAGGAAGAGCCAGTTGTGAGTGTGGGGAAAGTTCGTGAGGCAGTAGGTAAAATGAAAGGGGGTAAGGCAGCCGGGATTGATGGGATAAAGATAGAAATGTTAAAAGCAGGTGGGGATATAGTTTTGGAGTTGTTGGTGCAATTATTTAATAAATGTATGGAAGAGGGTAAGGTACCTAGGGACTGGCAGAGAGCATGCATAGTTCCTTTGTATAAAGGCAAAGGGGATAAAAGAGAGTGCAAAAATTATAGGGGGATAAGTCTGCTGAGTATACCTGGTAAAGTGTATGGTAGAGTTATTATTGAAAGAATTAAGAGTAAGACGGAGAATAGGATAGCAGATGAACAAGGAGGCTTTAGGAAAGGTAGGGGGTGTGTGGACCAGGTGTTTACAGTGAAACATATAAGTGAACAGTATTTAGATAAGGCTAAAGAGGTCTTTGTGGCATTTATGGATTTGGAAAAGGCGTATGACAGGGTGGATAGGGGGGCAATGTGGCAGATGTTGCAAGTGTATGGTGTAGGAGGTAGGTTATTGAAAGCAGTGAAGAGTTTTTACGAGGATAGTGAGGCTCAAGTTAGAGTATGTAGGAAAGAGGGAAATTATTTCCCAGTAAAAGTAGGCCTTAGACAAGGATGTGTGATGTCACCGTGGTTGTTTAATATATTTATAGATGGGGTTGTAAGAGAAGTAAATGCGAGGGTCTTGACAAGAGGCGTGGAGTAAAAAGATAAAGAATCACACACAAAGTGGGAGTTGTCACAGCTGCTCTTTGCTGATGACACTCTGCTCTTGGGAGATTCTGAAGAGAAGTTGCAGAGATTGGTGGATGAATTTGGAAGGGTGTGCAAAAGAAGAAAATTAAAGGTGAATACAGGAAAGAGTAAGGTTATGAGGATAACAAAAAGATTAGGTGATGAAAGATTGAATATCAGATTGGAGGGAGAGAGTATGGAGGAGGTGAATGTATTCAGATATTTGGGAGTGGACGTGTCAGCGGATGGGTCTATGAAAGATGAGGTGAATCATAGAATTGATGAGGGAAAAAGAGTGAGTGGTGCACTTAGGAGTCTGTGGAGACAAAGAACTTTGTCCTTGGAGGCAAAGAGGGGAATGTATGAGAGTATAGTTTTACCAACGCTCTTATATGGGTGTGAAGCATGGGTGATGAATGTTGCAGCGAGGAGAAGGCTGGAGGCAGTGGAGATGTCATGTCTGAGGGCAATGTGTGGTGTGAATATAATGCAGAGAATTCGTAGTTTGGAAGTTAGGAGGAGGTGCGGGATTACCAAAACTGTTGTCCAGAGGGCTGAGGAAGGGTTGTTGAGGTGGTTCGGACATGTAGAGAGAATGGAGCGAAACAGAATGACTTCAAGAGTGTATCAGTCTGTAGTGGAAGGAAGGCGGGGTAGGGGTCGGCCTAGGAAAGGTTGGAGAGAGGGGGTAAAGGAGGTTTTGTGTGCGAGGGGCTTGGACTTCCAGCAGGTATGCATGAGCGTGTTTGATAGGAGTGAATGGAGACAAATGGTTTTTAATACTTGACGTGCTGTTGGAGTGTGAGCAAAGTAACATTTATGAAGGGGTTCAGGGAAACCGGCAGGCCGGACTTGAGTCCTGGAGATGGGAAGTACAGTGCCTGCACTCTGAAGGAGGGGTGTTATGTTGCAGTTTAAAAACTGTAGTGTAAAGCACCCTTCTGGCAAGACAGTGATGGAGTGAATGATGGTGAAAGTTTTTCTTTTTCGGGCCACCCTGCCTTGGTGGGATTCGGCCAGTGTGATAATAATAAAAAATTGATGATTTTGCCTGTGAATATAAACAATTCTTTACTTTTGAGAGTTTATATAATTGATAGTCTTATGCATGATGCAATGATAACAATAATGGTCAGTGATTTATAAAGGGAATAATAGTGCTGTAGTGGTTATGCTGAATATAATAGGTACATGATGTCACTACTTTAATAGCCTAATCTAGTAATACTATGCTGTCTTGAATTTATTCCCTTTAAAATGCATGATTTAACAAGATAGTTATAATGGCTGTTGGTAAATGGTTTTGGTTGTCTTGATGTACTTTCCCTATTAAATTTAATCTAAATAGCCAGAATGTATTTAATTAGACCTTAAACAGGCTCACACCGACCCGCCCCCCCCACCCCCAAGCTGGAAGGGGTCGCTTCGCTTACCTGTAACTCAAAGGGGCCCCGCCAATCTGAATAGCCTAGGGCCCGGCGACTCCTTAATCCGGCCCTGATTGTACAGGTCTTCTGTGTTACAGTACTGGTCTCCTGTGTTACTGTACTTGTCGTCTGTGCTATTGTCCTGGTCTTCTGTGTTATTGCACTGGTCTTCTACGTTACTGTCCTTGTATTCTGTGTTATTGTACTAGTCTTCTGAGTTACTGTACTGACTGATCTGTGTTATTATAATGGTCTTCTGTGTTGCTGTTCTGGTCTTTTGTGTTATTGTACTTGTTTTCCGTGTTACTGTACTGGTCTTCTGTGTTATTGTACTAATCTTTTGTGTTACTGTACTGATATTCTGTGTTATGGTAATGGTCTTCTGTTTTATTGTACTGGTCTTCTGTGTTACTGTGTTGGTCTTTTGTGTTATTGTACTGCTCTTCTGTTTTATTGTACTAATTTCTGTGTTACTGTAATCGTCCTCTGGGTTACTGTACTGGTCTTCTGTGTTATTGTACTTGTCTTCTGTGTTATTACGCTGGTCTTGTGTTGCTGTACAGGTCTTCTGTGTTACTGTACTGGTCTTCTGTGTCATGGTACTTGTCTTCTTCATTACTGTACTGGTCTTCTGTTTTATTACTGTACTCATCTTCTGTGCTATTTTACTGGTCTTCTGAGTTACTGTACTGGTCTTCTGAGTTACTGTACTTGTTTTCTGTATTACTGTACTGGTCTTCTGTATTACTCTACTGGTCTTCTGTGTTACTGTACTTGTCTTCTGTATTATTGTACTGGTCTTCTTTGTTATTGTACTGGTCTTCTAGGTTACTGTCCTTGTCTTCTGTGTTGCTGTACTGATCTTTTGTGTTATAGTACTTGTCTTCTGTGCTACTGTACTGGTCTTCGGTGTTATTTTACTTATCTTTTGTGTTTCTGTACTGATATTCTGTGTTATGGTAATGGTTTTATGTTTTATTGTACTGCCCTTCTGTGTCATTGTACTGATTTCTGTTACTGTACTGGTCTTCTGTGTTACTGCACTGGTCTTCTGTGTTACTGTACTGGTCGTTTGTGTTACTGTAGTGGTCTTCTGTGTCATGGTACTTGTCTTCTTTGCTACTATACGGATCTTCTGTGTTATTGCACTCGCCTCCTGTGTTACTGTACTTGTCTTCAGTGTTATTGTGTTGGTCTTCTGTGTTACTGTACTTGTCTTCTGTGTTATTGTGTTGGTCTTCTGTGTTACTGTATTGGTCTTCTGTGTTACTGTACTTGTCTTCTGTGTTATTGTGTTGGTCTTCTGTGTTACTGTACTGGTCTTCTGTGTTACTGAACTTGTCTTCGATGTTATTGTACTGGTCTTCTGTGTTACTGTACTTGTTTTCTGTGTTTCTGCACTGGTCTTCTGTGTTACTGTACTTGTCTTCTGTGTTACTGCACTGGTCTTCTGTGTTACTGTATTGGTCTTCTGTGTTATTGTTCTGGTCCTCTGTGTTACTGTACTGGTTTTGTGTTTCTGTACTGGTCATCTTTGTTATTGCACTGGTCTTCTGCATTAGAGTGCTGGTTTCTGTGTTACTGCACTGGTCTTCTGTGTTACTGTACTCGTCTTCTGTTCTATAGTACTGGTTTTCCTTGTTATTGTACTGGTTTTTTGTGTTATTGTACTGGTCTTCTGTGTTACTGTACTAATGTTCTGTGTTACTGTACCTGTCTTCTGTGTTATACTGTTCTTCTGTGTTATTGTACTGGTCTTTATGTGATTGTACTGGTCTTCTGTGTTATTGTACTGGTCTCCTTTGTTATTGTAAAGGTGTTCTGTGTTCTGTACTGGTCTTCTGTGATATTGTACTGGTCTTCTGTGTTAATGTATGGTGTTCTGTGTTACTGTACTGGTATTGTGTGTTATGGTAGTGTTCTTCTGTGCTATTGTTCTGGTCTTCTGTGTCACCGTGCTGGTCTTCTGTGTTTTTGCACTGGTCTTCTGTGTTACTGTACTGTTCTTTTGTGTTATTTTTACTGTCTTCTGTGTTTCTGTACTGGTCTTCTGTGTTATGTACATGTTTTCTGTGTTACTGTACTGGTCTTTTGTGTTATTGTTCTGGTCTGCTGTGTTACTTTACTCGTCTTGTGTTGCTGTACTTGTCTTCTTTGTTATGGTACTGGTCTTCTGTGTTACTTTACTGGTCTTCTGTGCTATTGCACTGGTCTTCTATGTTATTGTACTGGTCTTCTGTGTCATTGTACTAGTCTTCTGTGTTATTTTACTGTCTTCTGTGTTTCTGTACTGGTCTTCTGTGTTATGTACATGTTTTCTGTGTTACTGTACTGGTCTTTTGTGTTATTGTTCTGGTCTGCTGTGTTACTATACTGGTCTTCTGTGTTATTGTACTGATCTTCTGTATTACTGTACTGGTCGTCTGTGTTATGGTACTGGAATTATGTGTTACTGTAGTGTTCTTCTGTGTTACTGTACTGGTCTTCTGTGATATTGTACTGGTCTTCTGTGTTATTGTACTGATCTTCTGTATTACTGTGCTGGTTGTCTGTTTTATGGTACTGGTCGTCTGTGGAATCATACTGGTCTTCTGTGTTACTGTACTGGTCGTCTGTGTTATGGTACTGGAATTATGTGTTACTGTAGTGTTCTTCTGTGTTACTGTACTGGTCTTCTGTGATATTGTACTGGTCTTCTGTGTTATTGTACTGATCTTCTGTATTACTGTGCTGGTTGTCTGTTTTATGGTACTGGTCGTCTGTGGAATCATACTGGTCTTCTGTGTTACTGTACTGGTCTTCTGTGTTATTGTACTAGTCTTCTGTGTTATTGTACTGGACTTCCATGTTACTGTACTGGTCTTATGTGCTATTGTACTGGTGTTCTGTTACTGTACTGGTCTTCTGTGATATTGTACTGGTCTTCTGAGTTATTGGAATCATACTGATCTTCTGTGTTACTGTACTGGTCGTCTTTGTTATGGTACTGCTCTTATGTGTTACTGCACTTGTCTTCTGTGTTACTGTACTGGTCTTCTGTGATATTGTACTGGTCTTCTGTATTACTGTACTGGTCGTCTGTGTTATGGTACTGGTCATCTGTGGAATCATACTGGATTTCTGCGAAATTTTACTTGTCTTTTGTGTTACTGTACTTGTCTTCTGTGTTAATGTACTGGTCTTCTGTATTACTGCACTGGTCTTCTGTGTTTTGCACTGGTCTTCTGTGTTTTGCACTGGTCTTCTGTGTTATTGATCTGGTCTTCTGTGTGATTGTACTGGTTTTTAGTGTTATTGTACTGGTCTTTTGTGATCCTGCAGTGGTCTTCTGTGTTACTGTACTGGTCTTCTGTGATATTGTACTGATGTTCTGTGTCATTGTACTGGACTCCTGTGTTACTTTACTGGTCGTCTGTGTTATGGTACTGGTTTTCTGTGTTATGGTACTGGTTTTCTGTGTTATTGCTCTTGTCTTCTTTGTTACCGTACTGGTCTACTGTGTTATTGTGCTGGTCTTTTGTGGAATCGTACTGGTCTTCTGTATTACTGTATTGGCCTTCTGTGTTACTGTACTTGTCTTCTGTGTTACTATACTTCTCTTCTGTGTTATTGTACTGGTCTTCTGTGTTACTGTAATGATCTTCTGTTTTATTGTACTCAGGGCCGGATTACCGCATAGGCAAACGAGGGATTTGCCTAGGGCCCCGCGCATTTGGGCGCCCCGCGGTCCAAGGGGTTCAGGTGCTCATCCAAGACTGCGCACATGGTGCAAGTGCAAAGGGGTCCCTACCTAAAAAGTTCAAGTGTTTGGAGAGTAAAATTGATTTTTAAAAATTAATCAAAACAAAAATAAATAATGAAATAAAATAAAATAAAAATAAATAAACCTAACCATAGATGGCAACACTCAACACGCCTTTGTTTACATCAGAACAGCTGTGTTTTCCCGCTGATTGGTGAGTATGGGAGATTCCTCTCCAATTTTCTGTAGTAATTACACGTTATCTAGACTTGTACTCTGAAAAATTAACTGAAGTGTTGTTGATAGACATTGATGTGTATGATTAAATGTTTGTTTTCGCCTCTAAATGTTAAGGGAGGTACCTGATAGTGTTACTTGACCAGTAAAGACGCATGGACCAGTAAAGACGCATGGACCAGTAAAGACGCATTTTTGGTAAAAATACTATAAAGAAAAACCTAAAAACGCAAACTGACTTCCGTTTGTAGGTTTTAAAAGCACTTTGTCCTGTCTTTAAGCCTTTATCATTTCAATAACAGATCTCAATTGATTGATGTTCTACATCACTTCCGTCGCAAATGTTTAGTTTTCAAGTTGCGACGGAAGTGATGTAGAACAGCAATTAATTTACTACATATTTCCCCAGAAACACATAAGCCACATCAGAAAATCGTTGGTTGGGTGAAACTGAAAATTGTCCCTGCATTCTTTAATTCTCATGTCCTTATCTATGGTGGTAGGCCATATATCATGCAAAACATAATGATTAGTTTAGTTATGAAAATGGTAATATAAATACCATTGTGCATTGTTCTTGGACTCAGTATGATTTCTGTTTAAGTAAATTGGAGATCAAGGAGGATGAATTAGTAAATATTCGTAGCCCAAATCACTAACCTAATCTATGGTAAAAGTTCTGTATATGACTCCTTTCTGGTAACGTTTTGAATTTTTAGATGCGCAGCCATAGGAAAGGGGGCTACAAGGGCCATATCCCCCCAGTTGACAGAAAAAAAAATTAATAATAATTAAAAAATTAATAATAATTGATAATGAAAAATTTGTATTTGCATGATTACAGACAGTGATACATCCTCATTATGGCATCTCGTGAACGTGATGTTGGACGTTCTTTTGCGAGTGGGTCACAGAAAAGAAAGAAGAAAATTCAAGAAGAAGAACAAAAAAAGAAAGATGTAGGAAGCTGCAGAAAGATCACAGACATGCTCACGAAAACAGTTTCCGATGTTACCAGTACAGTTGAATCTGCAGATACGTTAGATCATACAGGAAGCCCTCCCTCCATTATTTCTCAGCCAGCATCTACTTCTTTTGTGTCTCCTCTCAATGTCTCAACGGACATTTCATCCACAGGATTTGTCTTAAAAGATCCTGCCTCATGGCCAAATGTAATCCCAGATTCTCTACGTAATGCTTTCATTGCAGAAAACTTCAGTCAATCAACATTGACTTTAGGAAATCAGCAAGAATTTATGATGATGGAAGTCATCGTTGTTTAAAGTCATCTATGTTTTATAGGAAGCTTGCAAATTCAGAAACTGTGAAAAGATCATGGATGGTATACTCTGAAAGCTCAGGAAAAGTGTACTGTTCAGCATGCAAGCTATTTTCTACCAAAGAAAATACCTTCACACAGGGGTTCAATGACTGGAAAAATTCCAAGCGTTTCGAGGAACATGAAAACAGCACCACTCACAGGAGCTGCATTTTAGCGAGTGTATTTCGTGCACAGAAAAAAGGCTTATTGGATTCTCATTTGGAAAATCAAACTGAAAAAGAGCGCACTTATTGGAGAAAAGTTCTAGAAAGAGTTGTTGCTGTTGTAAAATTCTTAGCTCTAAGAGGACTTGCTTTCCGTGGAGAAAATGAGGTTTTTGGTTCGGAAAACAATGGCAATTTCCTAGCGATCATAGAACTGTTAACACAGTTCGATCCATTCTTAGCAAATCATGTGTCACGCCTTGGGAATGCAGAAAGAGGCACTGTATCTTACATGTCATCTACTATATGCAATGAATTTATTGAACTGATGACTAAGAAGGTCCTCAATAACATCATAGCAGCTGTGAAAACTGCAAAATACTTTGCAATAAGTGTAGATTCAACACAAGATATTTCACATACAGATCAATTGACATTCATTGTTCACTTTGTCGACTCCAGTGGTAAGCCTGTAGAGCGCTTTATAAAATTCATTCCTCTTTCAGGCCATGATGGAGAAACAATGATGAATGTAGTACTGGATACTCTGCTTGAACATGATCTCTCTATTATGGATTGCCGTGGCCAGAGCTACGACAATGCAAGTAACATGTCGGGTAAATATAATGGATTGCAAGCCCGTATCAAGCAAATCAACCCACTTGCTGAATATGTGCCCAGCTCAGCACATTCTCTTAATCTTGTTGGGTCATGTGCTGCGGAGTGTTGTGTCGCTGCAGTTTCATTTTTTGGACTTTTACCAGCACTCTTTAATTGTTTCTCTGCTTCAACGCATCGGTGGAGTATACTCAAGTCAACCATTCATGGAGATGTCATCAAATCATTATCAACAACAAGGTGGTCAGCGCAGCATGATGCAACACATGCTTTGAAAGACAGCTTTGCTGAAATACGTTCTGCTTTGATCCAAATAGCAGAGGATGAAGACCAGACAGCAACTACAAGAAGCGAAGCAGCCAGCTTAGCATCAAAATTGGAAGATTTTGAATTGGCCTTACTCTGTGTGCTTTGGGACTGTATACAAGACACTTCAGAAAATTGAAATTGAAATGGCTACTTGTGCTAACCTCTATGCAGGCTTAGTGGAATTTGTAAGCTCACTTCGCAATGATGAAGCTTTTGAAATGTTTGAAGAGAAAGCTAAACTGCTGGTGAAAGACTACAGTTACCGGGCTGATCATCAGCGGTCAAGGAAGAGGAAACGCAATTTTGAAGAGCCAGACAATGAAATTGTGTTGCTACCAAGGCAGAAATGTAAGACAGCTACATACTTCGTCATTCTGGATTCACTGATTACAGAATTGGTGAAAAGAAAAGAAATCTACCAGAATCTCAATGACAAGTTTGGATTTCTGTTCAAAATTACTACTATGCCAGATGCAGAATTGAGAGAAGCTGCATTAAAGTTGCAACAACACCTTTCAGCAGATGTTCAGGACACATTTGTTGAAGAAATAATTCATTTTTCTGGGTATATGAATCAGATTAAAGCTCCACCTGAAAAATGTGCGCCCTCAGCTGCTTTGAAACATTTAAGAAATGCAGGTATCTCAGAAACCTTCCCTAATGTTGACATAGTGTATCGCCTTTACCTAACACTTCCGGCTACTAACTGTGAAGGAGGACGTTCATTTTCTGTTTTGAAAAGAGTGAAAAACCAGCTCCGTTCAACAATGAGCCAAGACAAATTGTGTAACCTAGCCTTGTTGACCATTGAGTCTGATCTAACAAGAAATATTGATTTTCAGAATATAATTGATGAAGGGAGAAAAAGTTAGCATATCAGAAGTTTTTACAAAGTAGAAGTGATGCAAGGAGGGAAGAGTATATGGAGAAAAAGAGAGAGGTTAAGAGAGTGGTGAAGCAATGTAAAAAGAGAGCAAATGAGAGAGTGGGTGAGATGTTATCAACAAATTTTGTTGAAAATAAGAAAAAGTTTTGGAGTGAGATTAACAAGTTAAGAAAGCCTAGAGAACAAATGGATTTGTCAGTTAAAAATAGGAGAGGAGAGTTATTAAATGGAGAGTTAGAGGTATTGGGAAGATGGAGGGAATATTTTGAGGAATTGTTAAATGTTGATGAAGATAGGGAAGCTGTGATTTCGTGTATAGGGCAAGGAGGAATAACATCTTGTAGGAGTGAGGAAGAGCCAGTTGTGAGTGTGGGGAAAGTTCGTGAGGCAGTAGGTAAAATGAAAGGGGGTAAGGCAGCCGGGATTGATGGGATAAAGATAGAAATGTTAAAAGCAGGTGGGGATATAGTTTTGGAGTTGTTGGTGCAATTATTTAATAAATGTATGGAAGAGGGTAAGGTACCTAGGGACTGGCAGAGAGCATGCATAGTTCCTTTGTATAAAGGCAAAGGGGATAAAAGAGAGTGCAAAAATTATAGGGGGATAAGTCTGCTGAGTATACCTGGTAAAGTGTATGGTAGAGTTATTATTGAAAGAATTAAGAGTAAGACGGAGAATAGGATAGCAGATGAACAAGGAGGCTTTAGGAAAGGTAGGGGGTGTGTGGACCAGGTGTTTACAGTGAAACATATAAGTGAACAGTATTTAGATAAGGCTAAAGAGGTCTTTGTGGCATTTATGGATTTGGAAAAGGCGTATGACAGGGTGGATAGGGGGGCAATGTGGCAGATGTTGCAAGTGTATGGTGTAGGAGGTAGGTTATTGAAAGCAGTGAAGAGTTTTTACGAGGATAGTGAGGCTCAAGTTAGAGTATGTAGGAAAGAGGGAAATTATTTCCCAGTAAAAGTAGGCCTTAGACAAGGATGTGTGATGTCACCGTGGTTGTTTAATATATTTATAGATGGGGTTGTAAGAGAAGTAAATGCGAGGGTCTTGACAAGAGGCGTGGAGTTAAAAGATAAAGAATCACACACAAAGTGGGAGTTGTCACAGCTGCTCTTTGCTGATGACACTGTGCTCTTGGGAGATTCTGAAGAGAAGTTGCAGAGATTGGTGGATGAATTTGGTAGGGTGTGCAAAAGAAGAAAATTAAAGGTGAATACAGGAAAGAGTAAGGTTATGAGGATAACAAAAAGATTAGGTGATGAAAGATTGAATATCAGATTGGAGGGAGAGAGTATGGAGGAGGTGAATGTATTCAGATATTTGGGAGTGGACGTGTCAGCGGATGGGTCTATGAAAGATGAGGTGAATCATAGAATTGATGAGGGAAAAAGAGTGAGTGGTGCACTTAGGAGTCTGTGGAGACAAAGAACTTTGTCCTTGGAGGCAAAGAGGGGAATGTATGAGAGTATAGTTTTACCAACGCTCTTATATGGGTGTGAAGCATGGGTGATGAATGTTGCAGCGAGGAGAAGGCTGGAGGCAGTGGAGATGTCATGTCTGAGGGCAATGTGTGGTGTGAATATAATGCAGAGAATTCGTAGTTTGGAAGTTAGGAGGAGGTGCGGGATTACCAAAACTGTTGTCCAGAGGGCTGAGGAAGGGTTGTTGAGGTGGTTCGGACATGTAGAGAGAATGGAGCGAAACAGAATGACTTCAAGAGTGTATCAGTCTGTAGTGGAAGGAAGGCGGGGTAGGGGTCGGCCTAGGAAAGGTTGGAGAGAGGGGGTAAAGGAGGTTTTGTGTGCGAGGGGCTTGGACTTCCAGCAGGTATGCATGAGCGTGTTTGATAGGAGTGAATGGAGACAAATGGTTTTTAATACTTGACGTGCTGTTGGAGTGTGAGCAAAGTAACATTTATGAAGGGGTTCAGGGAAACCGGCAGGCCGGACTTGAGTCCTGGAGATGGGAAGTACAGTGCCTGCACTCTGAAGGAGGGGTGTTATGTTGCAGTTTAAAAACTGTAGTGTAAAGCACCCTTCTGGCAAGACAGTGATGGAGTGAATGATGGTGAAAGTTTTTCTTTTTCGGGCCACCCTGCCTTGGTGGGATTCGGCCAGTGTGATAATAATAAAAAATTGATGATTTTGCCTGTGAATATAAACAATTCTTTACTTTTGAGAGTTTATATAATTGATAGTCTTATGCATGATGCAATGATAACAATAATGGTCAGTGATTTATAAAGGGAATAATAGTGCTGTAGTGGTTATGCTGAATATAATAGGTACATGATGTCACTACTTTAATAGCCTAATCTAGTAATACTATGCTGTCTTGAATTTATTCCCTTTAAAATGCATGATTTAACAAGATAGTTATAATGGCTGTTGGTAAATGGTTTTGGTTGTCTTGATGTACTTTCCCTATTAAATTTAATCTAAATAGCCAGAATGTATTTAATTAGACCTTAAACAGGCTCACACCGACCCGCCCCCCCCACCCCCAAGCTGGAAGGGGTCGCTTCGCTTACCTGTAACTCAAAGGGGCCCCGCCAATCTGAATAGCCTAGGGCCCGGCGACTCCTTAATCCGGCCCTGATTGTACAGGTCTTCTGTGTTACAGTACTGGTCTCCTGTGTTACTGTACTTGTCGTCTGTGCTATTGTCCTGGTCTTCTGTGTTATTGCACTGGTCTTCTACGTTACTGTCCTTGTATTCTGTGTTATTGTACTAGTCTTCTGAGTTACTGTACTGACTGATCTGTGTTATTATAATGGTCTTCTGTGTTGCTGTTCTGGTCTTTTGTGTTATTGTACTTGTTTTCCGTGTTACTGTACTGGTCTTCTGTGTTATTGTACTAATCTTTTGTGTTACTGTACTGATATTCTGTGTTATGGTAATGGTCTTCTGTTTTATTGTACTGGTCTTCTGTGTTACTGTGTTGGTCTTTTGTGTTATTGTACTGCTCTTCTGTTTTATTGTACTAATTTCTGTGTTACTGTAATCGTCCTCTGGGTTACTGTACTGGTCTTCTGTGTTATTGTACTTGTCTTCTGTGTTATTACGCTGGTCTTGTGTTGCTGTACAGGTCTTCTGTGTTACTGTACTGGTCTTCTGTGTCATGGTACTTGTCTTCTTCATTACTGTACTGGTCTTCTGTGTTATTACTGTACTCATCTTCTGTGCTATTTTACTGGTCTTCTGAGTTACTGTACTGGTCTTCTGAGTTACTGTACTTGTTTTCTGTGTTACTGTACTGGTCTTCTGTATTACTCTACTGGTCTTCTGTGTTACTGTACTTGTCTTCTGTGTTATTGTACTGGTCTTCTTTGTTATTGTACTGGTCTTCTAGGTTACTGTCCTTGTCTTCTGTGTTGCTGTACTGGTCTTTTGTGTTATAGTACTTGTCTTCTGTGTTACTGTACTGGTCTTCTGTGTTATTTTACTTATCTTTTGTGTTTCTGTACTGATATTCTGTGTTATGGTAATGGTTTTATGTTTTATTGTACTGCCCTTCTGTGTCATTGTACTGATTTCTGTGTTACTGTACTGGTCTTCTGTGTTACTGCACTGGTCTTCTGTGTTACTGTACTGGTCGTTTGTGTTACTGTAGTGGTCTTCTGTGTCATGGTACTTGTCTTCTTTGCTACTATACTGATCTTCTGTGTTATTGCACTCGCCTCCTGTGTTACTGTACTTGTCTTCAGTGTTATTGTGTTGGTCTTCTGTGTTACTGTACTTGTCTTCTGTGTTATTGTGTTGGTCTTCTGTGTTACTGTATTGGTCTTCTGTGTTACTGTACTTGTCTTCTGTGTTATTGTGTTGGTCTTCTGTGTTACTGTACTGGTCTTCTGTGTTACTGAACTTGTCTTCGATGTTATTGTACTGGTCTTCTGTGTTACTGTACTTGTTTTCTGTGTTTCTGCACTGGTCTTCTGTGTTACTGTACTTGTCTTCTGTGTTACTGCACTGGTCTTCTGTGTTACTGTATTGGTCTTCTGTGTTATTGTTCTGGTCCTCTGTGTTACTGTACTGGTTTTGTGTTTCTGTACTGGTCATCTTTGTTATTGCACTGGTCTTCTGCATTAGAGTGCTGGTTTCTGTGTTACTGCACTGGTCTTCTGTGTTACTGTACTCGTCTTCTGTTCTATAGTACTGGTTTTCCTTGTTATTGTACTGGTTTTTTGTGTTATTGTACTGGTCTTCTGTGTTACTGTACTAATGTTCTGTGTTACTGTACCTGTCTTCTGTGTTATACTGTTCTTCTGTGTTATTGTACTGGTCTTTATGTGATTGTACTGGTCTTCTGTGTTATTGTACTGGTCTCCTTTGTTATTGTAAAGGTGTTCTGTGTTCTGTACTGGTCTTCTGTGATATTGTACTGGTCTTCTGTGTTAATGTATGGTGTTCTGTGTTACTGTACTGGTATTGTGTGTTATGGTAGTGTTCTTCTGTGCTATTGTTCTGGTCTTCTGTGTCACCGTGCTGGTCTTCTGTGTTTTTGCACTGGTCTTCTGTGTTACTGTACTGTTCTTTTGTGTTATTTTTACTGTCTTCTGTGTTTCTGTACTGGTCTTCTGTGTTATGTACATGTTTTCTGTGTTACTGTACTGGTCTTTTGTGTTATTGTTCTGGTCTGCTGTGTTACTTTACTCGTCTTGTGTTGCTGTACTTGTCTTCTTTGTTATGGTACTGGTCTTCTGTGTTACTTTACTGGTCTTCTGTGCTATTGCACTGGTCTTCTATGTTATTGTACTGGTCTTCTGTGTCATTGTACTAGTCTTCTGTGTTATTTTACTGGACTTCTCTGTTACTGTACTGGTCTTCTGTGTTATTGTACTGGTCTTCTCTGTTACTTTGCTGGTCTTCGGTGAATTTGTACTGGCCTTCTGTGTTATTTTACCGGTTTTCTGTGTTATTGTACTGGTCTTCTGTCTTGCTATTCTGGTCTTCTGTGTTATTGCTCTGGTCTTCTGTGTTACTATACTGGTCTTCTGTGTTATTGTACTGATCTTCTGTATTACTGTACTGGTCGTCTGTGTTGTGGTACTGGAATTATGTGTTACTGTAGTGTTCTTCTGTGTTACTGTACTGGTCTTCTGTGATATTGTACTGGTCTTCTGTGTTATTGTACTGATCTTCTGTATTACTGTGCTGGTTGTCTGTTTTATGGTACTGGTCGTCTGTGGAATCATACTGGTCTTCTGTGTTACTGTACTGGTCGTCTGTGTTATGGTACTGGAATTATGTGTTACTGTAGTGTTCTTCTGTGTTACTGTACTGGTCTTCTGTGATATTGTACTGGTCTTCTGTGTTATTGTACTGATCTTCTGTATTACTGTGCTGGTTGTCTGTTTTATGGTACTGGTCGTCTGTGGAATCATACTGGTCTTCTGTGTTACTGTACTGGTCTTCTGTGTTATTGTACTAGTCTTCTGTGTTATTGTACTGGACTTCCATGTTTCTGTACTGGTCTTCTGTGCTATTGTACTGGTGTTCTGTGTTATTATACTGGTCTTCTGTGTTATTGTACCGGTTTTCTGAGTTATTGTACTGATCTTCTGTGTTACTGTACTGGTCGTCTTTGTTATGGTACTGCTCTTATGTGTTACTGCACTTGTCTTCTGTGTTACTGTACTGGTCTTCTGTGATATTGTACTGGTCTTCTGTATTACTGTACTGGTCGTCTGTGTTATGGTACTGGTCATCTGTGGAATCATACTGGATTTCTGCGAAATTTTACTTGTCTTTTGTGTTACTGTACTTGTCTTCTGTGTTAATGTACTGGTCTTCTGTATTACTGCACTGGTCTTCTGTGTTTTGCACTGGTCTTCTGTGTTTTGCACTGGTCTTCTGTGTTATTGATCTGGTCTTCTGTGTGATTGTACTGGTTTTTAGTGTTATTGTACTGGTCTTTTGTGATCCTGCAGTGGTCTTCTGTGTTACTGTACTGGTCTTCTGTGATATTGTACTGATGTTCTGTGTCATTGTACTGGACTCCTGTGTTACTTTACTGGTCGTCTGTGTTATGGTACTGGTTTTCTGTGTTATGGTACTGGTTTTCTGTGTTATTGCTCTTGTCTTCTTTGTTACCGTACTGGTCTACTGTGTTATTGTGCTGGTCTTTTGTGGAATCGTACTGGTCTTCTGTATTACTGTATTGGCCTTCTGTGTTACTGTACTTGTCTTCTGTGTTACTATACTTCTCTTCTGTGTTATTGTACTGGTTTTCTGTGTTACTGTAATGATCTTCTGTTTTATTGTACTCAGTGCCGGATTACCGCATAGGCAAACGATGCATTTGCCTAGGGCCCCGCGCATTTGGGGGCCCCGCGGTCCAAGGGGTTCAGGTGCTCATCCAAGACTGCGCACATGGTGCAAGTGCAAAGGGGTCCCTACCTAAAAAGTTCAAGTGTTTGGAGAGTAAAATTGATTTTTAAAAATTAATCAAAACAAAAATAAATAATGAAATAAAATAAAATAAAAATAAATAAACCTAACCATAGATGGCAACACTCAACACGCCTTTGTTTACATCAGAACAGCTGTGTTTTCCCGCTGATTGGTGAGTATGGGAGATTCCTCTCCAATTTTCTGTAGTAATTACACGTTATCTAGACTTGTACTCTGACAAATTAACTGAAGTGTTGTTGATAGACATTGATGTGTATGAATAAATGTTTGTTTTCGCCTCTAAATGTTAAGGGAGGTACCTGATAGTGTTACTTGACCAGTAAAGACGCATGGACCAGTAAAGACGCATGGACCAGTAAAGACGCATTTTTGGTAAAAATACTATAAAGAAAAACCTAAAAACGCAAACTGACTTCCGTTTGTAGGTTTTAAAAGCACTTTGTCCTGTCTTTAAGCCTTTATCATTTCAATAACAGATCTCAATTGATTGATGTTCTACATCACTTCCGTCGCAAATGTTTAGTTTTCAAGTTGCGACGGAAGTGATGTAGAACAGCAATTAATTTACTACATATTTCCCCAGAAACACATAAGCCACATCAGAAAATCGTTGGTTGGGTGAAACTGAAAATTGTCCCTGCATTCTTTAATTCTCATGTCCTTATCTATGGTGGTAGGCCATATATCATGCAAAACATAATGATTAGTTTAGTTATGAAAATGGTAATATAAATACCATTGTGCATTGTTCTTGGACTCAGTATGATTTCTGTTTAAGTAAATTGGAGATCAAGGAGGATGAATTAGTAAATATTCGTAGCCCAAATCACTAACCTAATCTATGGTAAAAGTTCTGTATATGACTCCTTTCTGGTAACGTTTTGAATTTTTAGATGCGCAGCCATAGGAAAGGGGGCTACAAGGGCCATATCCCCCCAGTTGACAGAAAAAAAAAATTAATAATAATTAAAAAATTAATAATAATTGATAATGAAAAATTTGTATTTGCATGATTACAGACAGTGATACATCCTCATTATGGCATCTCGTGAACGTGATGTTGGACGTTCTTTTGCGAGTGGGTCACAGAAAAGAAAGAAGAAAATTCAAGAAGAAGAACAAAAAAAGAAAGATGTAGGAAGCTGCAGAAAGATCACAGACATGCTCACGAAAACAGTTTCCGATGTTACCAGTACAGTTGAATCTGCAGATACGTTAGATCATACAGGAAGCCCTCCCTCCATTATTTCTCAGCCAGCATCTACTTCTTTTGTGTCTCCTCTCAATGTCTCAACGGACATTTCATCCACAGGATTTGTCTTAAAAGATCCTGCCTCATGGCCAAATGTAATCCCAGATTCTCTACGTAATGCTTTCATTGCAGAAAACTTCAGTCAATCAACATTGACTTTAGGAAATCAGCAAGAATTTATGATGATGGAAGTCATCGTTGTTTAAAGTCATCTATGTTTTATAGGAAGCTTGCAAATTCAGAAACTGTGAAAAGATCATGGATGGTATACTCTGAAAGCTCAGGAAAAGTGTACTGTTCAGCATGCAAGCTATTTTCTACCAAAGAAAATACCTTCACACAGGGGTTCAATGACTGGAAAAATTCCAAGCGTTTCGAGGAACATGAAAACAGCACCACTCACAGGAGCTGCATTTTAGCGAGTGTATTTCGTGCACAGAAAAAAGGCTTATTGGATTCTCATTTGGAAAATCAAACTGAAAAAGAGCGCACTTATTGGAGAAAAGTTCTAGAAAGAGTTGTTGCTGTTGTAAAATTCTTAGCTCTAAGAGGACTTGCTTTCCGTGGAGAAAATGAGGTTTTTGGTTCGGAAAACAATGGCAATTTCCTAGCGATCATAGAACTGTTAACACAGTTCGATCCATTCTTAGCAAATCATGTGTCACGCCTTGGGAATGCAGAAAGAGGCACTGTATCTTACATGTCATCTACTATATGCAATGAATTTATTGAACTGATGACTAAGAAGGTCCTCAATAACATCATAGCAGCTGTGAAAACTGCAAAATACTTTGCAATAAGTGTAGATTCAACACAAGATATTTCACATACAGATCAATTGACATTCATTGTTCACTTTGTCGACTCCAGTGGTAAGCCTGTAGAGCGCTTTATAAAATTCATTCCTCTTTCAGGCCATGATGGAGAAACAATGATGAATGTAGTACTGGATACTCTGCTTGAACATGATCTCTCTATTATGGATTGCCGTGGCCAGAGCTACGACAATGCAAGTAACATGTCGGGTAAATATAATGGATTGCAAGCCCGTATCAAGCAAATCAACCCACTTGCTGAATATGTGCCCAGCTCAGCACATTCTCTTAATCTTGTTGGGTCATGTGCTGCGGAGTGTTGTGTCGCTGCAGTTTCATTTTTTGGACTTTTACCAGCACTCTTTAATTTTTTCTCTGCTTCAACGCATCGGTGGAGTATACTCAAGTCAACCATTCATGGAGATGTCATCAAATCATTATCAACAACAAGGTGGTCAGCGCAGCATGATGCAACACATGCTTTGAAAGACAGCTTTGCTGAAATACGTTCTGCTTTGATCCAAATAGCAGAGGATGAAGACCAGACAGCAACTACAAGAAGCGAAGCAGCCAGCTTAGCATCAAAATTGGAAGATTTTGAATTGGCCTTACTCTGTGTGCTTTGGGACTGTATACAAGACACTTCAGAAAATTGAAATTGAAATGGCTACTTGTGCTAACCTCTATGCAGGCTTAGTGGAATTTGTAAGCTCACTTCGCAATGATGAAGCTTTTGAAATGTTTGAAGAGAAAGCTAAACTGCTGGTGAAAGACTACAGTTACCGGGCTGATCATCAGCGGTCAAGGAAGAGGAAACGCAATTTTGAAGAGCCAGACAATGAAATTGTGTTGCTACCAAGGCAGAAATGTAAGACAGCTACATACTTCGTCATTCTGGATTCACTGATTACAGAATTGGTGAAAAGAAAAGAAATCTACCAGAATCTCAATGACAAGTTTGGATTTCTGTTCAAAATTACTACTATGCCAGATGCAGAATTGAGAGAAGCTGCATTAAAGTTGCAACAACACCTTTCAGCAGATGTTCAGGACACATTTGTTGAAGAAATAATTCATTTTTCTGGGTATATGAATCAGATTAAAGCTCCACCTGAAAAATGTGCGCCCTCAGCTGCTTTGAAACATTTAAGAAATGCAGGTATCTCAGAAACCTTCCCTAATGTTGACATAGTGTATCGCCTTTACCTAACACTTCCGGCTACTAACTGTGAAGGAGGACGTTCATTTTCTGTTTTGAAAAGAGTGAAAAACCAGCTCCGTTCAACAATGAGCCAAGACAAATTGTGTAACCTAGCCTTGTTGACCATTGAGTCTGATCTAACAAGAAATATTGATTTTCAGAATATAATTGATGAAGGGAGAAAAAGTTAGCATATCAGAAGTTTTTACAAAGTAGAAGTGATGCAAGGAGGGAAGAGTATATGGAGAAAAAGAGAGAGGTTAAGAGAGTGGTGAAGCAATGTAAAAAGAGAGCAAATGAGAGAGTGGGTGAGATGTTATCAACAAATTTTGTTGAAAATAAGAAAAAGTTTTGGAGTGAGATTAACAAGTTAAGAAAGCCTAGAGAACGAATGGATTTGTCAGTTAAAAATAGGAGAGGAGAGTTATTAAATGGAGAGTTAGAGGTATTGGGAAGATGGAGGGAATATTTTGAGGAATTGTTAAATGTTGATGAAGATAGGGAAGCTGTGATTTCGTGTATAGGGCAAGGAGGAATAACATCTTGTAGGAGTGAGGAAGAGCCAGTTGTGAGTGTGGGGAAAGTTCGTGAGGCAGTAGGTAAAATGAAAGGGGGTAAGGCAGCCGGGATTGATGGGATAAAGATAGAAATGTTAAAAGCAGGTGGGGATATAGTTTTGGAGTTGTTGGTGCAATTATTTAATAAATGTATGGAAGAGGGTAAGGTACCTAGGGACTGGCAGAGAGCATGCATAGTTCCTTTGTATAAAGGCAAAGGGGATAAAAGAGAGTGCAAAAATTATAGGGGGATAAGTCTGCTGAGTATACCTGGTAAAGTGTATGGTAGAGTTATTATTGAAAGAATTAAGAGTAAGACGGAGAATAGGATAGCAGATGAACAAGGAGGCTTTAGGAAAGGTAGGGGGTGTGTGGACCAGGTGTTTACAGTGAAACATATAAGTGAACAGTATTTAGATAAGGCTAAAGAGGTCTTTGTGGCATTTATGGATTTGGAAAAGGCGTATGACAGGGTGGATAGGGGGGCAATGTGGCAGATGTTGCAAGTGTATGGTGTAGGAGGTAGGTTATTGAAAGCAGTGAAGAGTTTTTACGAGGATAGTGAGGCTCAAGTTAGAGTATGTAGGAAAGAGGGAAATTATTTCCCAGTAAAAGTAGGCCTTAGACAAGGATGTGTGATGTCACCGTGGTTGTTTAATATATTTATAGATGGGGTTGTAAGAGAAGTAAATGCGAGGGTCTTGACAAGAGGCGTGGAGTTAAAAGATAAATAATCACACACAAAGTGGGAGTTGTCACAGCTGCTCTTTGCTGATGACACTGTGCTCTTGGGAGATTCTGAAGAGAAGTTGCAGAGATTGGTGGATGAATTTGGTAGGGTGTGCAAAAGAAGAAAATTAAAGGTGAATACAGGAAAGAGTAAGGTTATGAGGATAACAAAAAGATTAGGTGATGAAAGATTGAATATCAGATTGGAGGGAGAGAGTATGGAGGAGGTGAATGTATTCAGATATTTGGGAGTGGACGTGTCAGCGGATGGGTCTATGAAAGATGAGGTGAATCATAGAATTGATGAGGGAAAAAGAGTGAGTGGTGCACTTAGGAGTCTGTGGAGACAAAGAACTTTGTCCTTGGAGGCAAAGAGGGGAATGTATGAGAGTATAGTTTTACCAACGCTCTTATATGGGTGTGAAGCATGGGTGATGAATGTTGCAGCGAGGAGAAGGCTGGAGGCAGTGGAGATGTCATGTCTGAGGGCAATGTGTGGTGTGAATATAATGCAGAGAATTCGTAGTTTGGAAGTTAGGAGGAGGTGCGGGATTACCAAAACTGTTGTCCAGAGGGCTGAGGAAGGGTTGTTGAGGTGGTTCGGACATGTAGAGAGAATGGAGCGAAACAGAATGACTTCAAGAGTGTATCAGTCTGTAGTGGAAGGAAGGCGGGGTAGGGGTCGGCCTAGGAAAGGTTGGAGAGAGGGGGTAAAGGAGGTTTTGTGTGCGAGGGGCTTGGACTTCCAGCAGGTATGCATGAGCGTGTTTGATAGGAGTGAATGGAGACAAATGGTTTTTAATACTTGACGTGCTGTTGGAGTGTGAGCAAAGTAACATTTATGAAGGGGTTCAGGGAAACCGGCAGGCCGGACTTGAGTCCTGGAGATGGGAAGTACAGTGCCTGCACTCTGAAGGAGGGGTGTTATGTTGCAGTTTAAAAACTGTAGTGTAAAGCACCCTTCTGGCAAGACAGTGATGGAGTGAATGATGGTGAAAGTTTTTCTTTTTCGGGCCACCCTGCCTTGGTGGGATTCGGCTGTACTGGTCTTCTGTGTTACTGTACTGGTCTTCTGTGTTACTGTACTGGTCTTCTGTGTTACTGTACTGGTCTTCTGTGTTACTGTACTGGTCTTCTGTGTTACTGTACTGGTCTTCTGTGTTACTGTACTGGTCTTCTGTGTTACTGTACTGGTCTTCTGTGTTACTGTACTGGTCTTCTGTGTTACTGTACTGGTCTTCTGTGTTACTGTACTGGTCTTCTGTGTTACTGTACTGGTCTTCTGTGTTACTGTACTGGTCTTCTGTGTTACTGTACTGGTCTTCTGTGTTACTGTACTGGTCTTCTGTGTTACTGTACTGGTCTTCTGTGTTACTGTACTGGTCTTCTGTGTTACTGTACTGGTCTTCTGTGTTACTGTACTGGTCTTCTGTGTTACTGTACTGGTCTTCTGTGTTACTGTACTGGTCTTCTGTGTTACTGTACTGGTCTTCTGTGTTACTGTACTGGTCTTCTGTGTTACTGTACTGGTCTTCTGTGTTACTGTACTGGTCTTCTGTGTTACTGTACTGGTCTTCTGTGTTACTGTACTGGTCTTCTGTGTTACTGTACTGGTCTTCTGTGTTACTGTACTGGTCTTCTGTGTTACTGTACTGGTCTTCTGTGTTACTGTACTGGTCTTCTGTGTTACTGTACTGGTCTTCTGTGTTACTGTACTGGTCTTCTGTGTTACTGTACTGGTCTTCTGTGTTACTGTACTGGTCTTCTGTGTTACTGTACTGGTCTTCTGTGTTACTGTACTGGTCTTCTGTGTTACTGTACTGGTCTTCTGTGTTACTGTACTGGTCTTCTGTGTTACTGTACTGGTCTTCTGTGTTACTGTACTGGTCTTCTGTGTTACTGTACTGGTCTTCTGTGTTACTGTACTGGTCTTCTGTGTTACTGTACTGGTCTTCTGTGTTACTGTACTGGTCTTCTGTGTTACTGTACTGGTCTTCTGTGTTACTGTACTGGTCTTCTGTGTTACTGTACTGGTCTTCTGTGTTACTGTACTGGTCTTCTGTGTTACTGTACTGGTCTTCTGTGTTACTGTACTGGTCTTCTGTGTTACTGTACTGGTCTTCTGTGTTACTGTACTGGTCTTCTGTGTTACTGTACTGTGTTTCTGTGTTACTGTACTGGTCTTCTGTGATACTGTACTGGTCTTCTGTGTTACTGTACTGGTCTTCTGTGTTACTGTACTGTGTTTCTGTGTTACTGTACTGGTCTTCTGTGTTACTGTACTGGTCTTCTGTGTTACTGTACTGGTCTTCTGTGTTACTGTACTGGTCTTCTGTGTTACTGTACTGGTCTTCTGTGTTACTGTACTGGTCTTCTGTGTTACTGTACTGGTCTTGCGTGTTACTGTGCTAGTCTCTTGTGTTACTGTACTGGTCTTCCGTATTACTTTACTTGTCTTCTGTGTTACTGTACTGGTATTCTGTGTTACTGTACTTGTCTTTTGTGTTACTATTCTGGTCTTCTGTGTTACTTACTGTACTTCTGTGTTACTGTACAGGTCTTCTGTGTTACTGTACTGGTCTTCTGTGTTACTGTACTGGTCTTCTGTGTTACTGTACTGGTCTTCTGTGTTACTGTACTGGTCTTCTGTGTTACTGTACTGGTCTTCTGTGTTACTGTACTGGTCTACTGTGTTACTGTACTGGTCTTCTGTGTTTCTGTACTGTCTTCTGTGTTACTTATTGATCTTCTGTGTTACTGTACTGGTCTTGTGTGTTACTGTACTGGGCTTGTGCGTTACTGTACTGGTCTTCTGTGTTACTGTACTGGTCTTCTGTGTTACTGTACTGGTCTTCTGTGTTACTGTACTGGTCTTCTGTGTTACTGTACTGGTCTTCTGTGTTACTGTACTGGTCTTCTGTGTTACTGTACTGGTCTTCTGTGTTACTGTACTGGTCTTCTGTGTTACTGTACTGGTCTTCTGTGTTACTGTACTGGTCTTCTGTGTTACTGTACTGGTCTTCTGTGTTACTGTACTGGTCTTCTGTGTTACTGTACTGGTCTTCTGTGTTACTGTACTGGTCTTCTGTGTTACTGTACTGGTCTTCTGTGTTACTGTACTGGTCTTCTGTGTTACTGTACTGGTCTTCTGTGTTACTGTACTGGTCTTCTGTGTTACTGTACTGGTCTTCTGTGTTACTGTACTGGTCTTCTGTGTTACTGTACTGGTCTTCTGTGTTACTGTACTGGTCTTCTGTGTTACTGTACTGGTCTTCTGTGTTACTGTACTGGTCTTCTGTGTTACTGTACTGGTCTTCTGTGTTACTGTACTGGTCTTCTGTGTTACTGTACTGGTCTTCTGTGTTACTGTACTGGTCTTCTGTGTTACTGTACTGGTCTTCTGTGTTACTGTACTGGTCTTCTGTGTTACTGTACTGGTCTTCTGTGTTACTGTACTGGTCTTCTGTGTTACTGTACTGGTCTTCTGTGTTACTGTACTGGTCTTCTGTGTTACTGTACTGGTCTTCTGTGTTACTGTACTGGTCTTCTGTGTTACTGTACTGGTCTTCTGTGTTACTGTACTGGTCTTCTGTGTTACTGTACTGGTCTTCTGTGTTACTGTACTGGTCTTCTGTGTTACTGTACTGGTCTTCTGTGTTACTGTACTGGTCTTCTGTGTTACTGTACTGGTCTTCTGTGTTACTGTACTGGTCTTCTGTGTTACTGTACTGGTCTTCTGTGTTACTGTACTGGTCTTCTGTGTTACTGTACTGGTCTTCTGTGTTACTGTACTGGTCTTCTGTGTTACTGTACTGGTCTTCTGTGTTACTGTACTGGTCTTCTGTGTTACTGTACTGGTCTTCTGTGTTACTGTACTGGTCTTCTGTGTTACTGTACTGGTCTTCTGTGTTACTGTACTGGTCTTCTGTGTTACTGTACTGGTCTTCTGTGTTACTGTACTGGTCTTCTGTGTTACTGTACTGGTCTTCTGTGTTACTGTACTGGTCTTCTGTGTTACTGTACTGGTCTTCTGTGTTACTGTACTGGTCTTCTGTGTTACTGTACTGGTCTTCTGTGTTACTGTACTGGTCTTCTGTGTTACTGTACTGGTCTTCTGTGTTACTGTACTGGTCTTCTGTGTTACTGTACTGGTCTTCTGTGTTACTGTACTGGTCTTCTGTGTTACTGTACTGGTCTTCTGTGTTACTGTACTGGTCTTCTGTGTTACTGTACTGGTCTTCTGTGTTACTGTACTGGTCTTCTGTGTTACTGTACTGGTCTTCTGTGTTACTGTACTGGTCTTCTGTGTTACTGTACTGGTCTTCTGTGTTACTGTACTGGTCTTCTGTGTTACTGTACTGGTCTTCTGTGTTACTGTACTGGTCTTCTGTGTTACTGTACTGGTCTTCTGTGTTACTGTACTGGTCTTCTGTGTTACTGTACTGGTCTTCTGTGTTACTGTACTGGTCTTCTGTGTTACTGTACTGGTCTTCTGTGTTACTGTACTGGTCTTCTGTGTTACTGTACTGGTCTTCTGTGTTACTGTACTGGTCTTCTGTGTTACTGTACTGGTCTTCTGTGTTACTGTACTGGTCTTCTGTGTTACTGTACTGGTCTTCTGTGTTACTGTACTGGTCTTCTGTGTTACTGTACTGGTCTTCTGTGTTACTGTACTGGTCTTCTGTGTTACTGTACTGGTCTTCTGTGTTACTGTACTGGTCTTCTGTGTTACTGTACTGGTCTTCTGTGTTACTGTACTGGTCTTCTGTGTTACTGTACTGGTCTTCTGTGTTACTGTACTGGTCTTCTGTGTTACTGTACTGGTCTTCTGTGTTACTGTACTGGTCTTCTGTGTTACTGTACTGGTCTTCTGTGTTACTGTACTGGTCTTCTGTGTTACTGTACTGGTCTTCTGTGTTACTGTACTGGTCTTCTGTGTTACTGTACTGGTCTTCTGTGTTACTGTACTGGTCTTCTGTGTTACTGTACTGGTCTTCTGTGTTACTGTACTGGTCTTCTGTGTTACTGTACTGGTCTTCTGTGTTACTGTACTGGTCTTCTGTGTTACTGTACTGGTCTTCTGTGTTACTGTACTGGTCTTCTGTGTTACTGTACTGGTCTTCTGTGTTACTGTACTGGTCTTCTGTGTTACTGTACTGGTCTTCTGTGTTACTGTACTGGTCTTCTGTGTTACTGTACTGGTCTTCTGTGTTACTGTACTGGTCTTCTGTGTTACTGTACTGGTCTTCTGTGTTACTGTACTGGTCTTCTGTGTTACTGTACTGGTCTTCTGTGTTACTGTACTGGTCTTCTGTGTTACTGTACTGGTCTTCTGTGTTACTGTACTGGTCTTCTGTGTTACTGTACTGGTCTTCTGTGTTACTGTACTGGTCTTCTGTGTTACTGTACTGGTCTTCTGTGTTACTGTACTGGTCTTCTGTGTTACTGTACTGGTCTTCTGTGTTACTGTACTGGTCTTCTGTGTTACTGTACTGGTCTTCTGTGTTACTGTACTGGTCTTCTGTGTTACTGTACTGGTCTTCTGTGTTACTTCTGTGTTTCTGTGTACTGGTCTTCTGTGTTACTGTACTGGTCTTCTGTGTTACTGTACTGGTCTTCTGTGTTACTGTACTGGTCTTCTGTGTTACTGTACTGGTCTTCTGTGTTACTGTACTGGTCTTCTGTGTTACTGTACTGGTCTTCTGTGTTACTGTACTGGTCTTCTGTGTTGCTGTACTGGTCTTCTGTGTTACTGTACTGGTCTTCTGTGTTATTGGTCTGTACTGGTCTTCTGTGTTATTGGTCTGTACTGGTCTTCTGTGTTACTGTACTGGTCTTCTGTGTTACTGTACTGGTCTTCTGTGTTACTGTACTGGTCTTCTGTGTTACTGTACTGGTCTTCTGTGTTACTGGTCTTCTGTGTTACTGGTCTTCTGTGTTACTGTACTGGTCTTCTGTGTTACTGTACTGGTCTTCTGTGTTACTGTACTGGTCTTCTGTGTTACTGTACTGGTCTTCTGTGTTACTGTACTGGTCTTCTGTGTTACTGTACTGGTCTTCTTCTGTGTTACTGTACTGGTCTTCTGTGTTACTGTACTGGTCTTCTGTGTTACTGTACTGGTCTTCTGTGTTACTGTACTGGTCTTCTGTGTTACTGTACTGGTCTTCTGTGTTACTGTACTGGTCTTCTGTGTTACTGTACTGGTCTTCTGTGTTACTGTACTGGTCTTCTGTGTTACTGTACTGGTCTTCTGTGTTACTGTACTGGTCTTCTGTGTTACTGTACTGGTCTTCTGTGTTACTGTACTGGTCTTCTGTGTTACTGTACTGGTCTTCTGTGTTACTGTACTGGTCTTCTGTGTTACTGTACTGGTCTTCTGTGTTACTGTACTGGTCTTCTGTGTTACTGTACTGGTCTTCTGTGTTACTGTACTGGTCTTCTGTGTTACTGTACTGGTCTTCTGTGTTACTGTACTGGTCTTCTGTGTTACTGTACTGGTCTTCTGTGTTACTGTACTGGTCTTCTGTGTTACTGTACTGGTCTTCTGTGTTACTGTACTGGTCTTCTGTGTTACTGTACTGGTCTTCTGTGTTACTGTACTGGTCTTCTGTGTTACTGTACTGGTCTTCTGTGTTACTGTACTGGTCTTCTGTGTTACTGTACTGGTCTTCTGTGTTACTGTACTGGTCTTCTGTGTTACTGTACTGGTCTTCTGTGTTACTGTACTGGTCTTCTGTGTTACTGTACTGGTCTTCTGTGTTACTGTACTGGTCTTCTGTGTTACTGTACTGGTCTTCTGTGTTACTGTACTGGTCTTCTGTGTTACTGTACTGGTCTTCTGTGTTACTGTACTGGT
Source organism: Cherax quadricarinatus (assembly GCF_038502225.1). Taxonomy (NCBI): domain Eukaryota; kingdom Metazoa; phylum Arthropoda; class Malacostraca; order Decapoda; family Parastacidae; genus Cherax; species Cherax quadricarinatus. Next base: position 191,547 of record NW_027195287.1, read on the forward strand.
CTTCTGTGTTACTGTACTGGTCTTCTGTGTTACTGTACTGGTCTTCTGTGTTACTGTACTGGTCTTCTGTGTTACTTTCTTCTGTGTTACTGGTCTTCTGTGTTACTGTACTGGTCTTCTGTGTTACTGTACTGGTCTTCTGTGTTACTGTACTGGTCTTCTGTGTTACTGTACTGGTCTTCTGTGTTACTGTACTGGTCTTCTGTGTTACTGTACTGGTCTTCTGTGTTACTGTACTGGTCTTCTGTGTTACTGTACTGGTCTTCTGTGTTACTGTACTGGTCTTCTGTGTTACTGTACTGGTCTTCTGTGTTACTGTACTGGTCTTCTGTGTTACTGTACTGGTCTTCTGTGTTACTGTACTGGTCTTCTGTGTTACTGTACTGGTCTTCTGTGTTACTGTACTGGTCTTCTGTGTTACTGTACTGGTCTTCTGTGTTACTGTACTGGTCTTCTGTGTTACTGTACTGGTCTTCTGTGTTACTGTACTGGTCTTCTGTGTTACTGTACTGGTCTTCTGTGTTACTGTACTGGTCTTCTGTGTTACTGTACTGGTCTTCTGTGTTACTGTACTGGTCTTCTGTGTTACTGTACTGGTCTTCTGTGTTACTGTACTGGTCTTCTGTGTTACTGTACTGGTCTTCTGTGTTACTGTACTGGTCTTCTGTGTTACTGTACTGGTCTTCTGTGTTACTGTACTGGTCTTCTGTGTTACTGTACTGGTCTTCTGTGTTACTGTACTGGTCTTCTGTGTTACTGTACTGGTCTTCTGTGTTACTGTACTGGTCTTCTGTGTTACTGTACTGGTCTTCTGTGTTACTGGACTGGTCTTCTGTGTTACTGTACTGGTCTTCTGGTGTACTGGTCTTCTGTGTTACTGTACTGGTCTTCTGTGTTACTGTACTGGTCTTCTGTGTTACTGTACTGGTCTTCTGTGTTACTGTACTGGTCTTCTGTGTTACTGTACTGGTCTTCTGTGTTACTGTACTGGTCTTCTGTGTTACTGTACTGGTCTTCTGTGTTACTGTACTGGTCTTCTGTGTTACTGTACTGGTCTTCTGTGTTACTGTACTGGTCTTCTGTGTTACTGTACTGGTCTTCTGTGTTACTGTACTGGTCTTCTGTGTTACTGTACTGGTCTTCTGTGTTACTGTACTGGTCTTCTGTGTTACTGTACTGGTCTTCTGTGTTACTGTACTGGTCTTCTGTGTTACTGTACTGGTCTTCTGTGTTACTGTACTGGTCTTCTGTGTTACTGTACTGGTCTTCTGTGTTACTGTACTGGTCTTCTGTGTTACTGTACTGGTCTTCTGTGTTACTGTACTGGTCTTCTGTGTTACTGTACTGGTCTTCTGTGTTACTGTACTGGTCTTCTGTGTTACTGTACTGGTCTTCTGTGTTACTGTACTGGTCTTCTGTGTTACTGTACTGGTCTTCTGTGTTACTGTACTGGTCTTCTGTGTTACTGTACTGGTCTTCTGTGTTACTGTACTGGTCTTCTGTGTTACTGTACTGGTCTTCTGTGTTACTGTACTGGTCTTCTGTGTTACTGTACTGGTCTTCTGTGTTACTGTACTGGTCTTCTGTGTTACTGTACTGGTCTTCTGTGTTACTGTACTGGTCTTCTGTGTTACTGTACTGGTCTTCTGTGTTACTGTACTGGTCTTCTGTGTTACTGTACTGGTCTTCTGTGTTACTGTACTGGTCTTCTGTGTTACTGTACTGGTCTTCTGTGTTACTGTACTGGTCTTCTGTGTTACTGTACTGGTCTTCTGTGTTACTGTACTGGTCTTCTGTGTTACTGTACTGGTCTTCTGTGTTACTGTACTGGTCTTCTGTGTTACTGTACTGGTCTTCTGTGTTACTGTACTGGTCTTCTGTGTTACTGTACTGGTCTTCTGTGTTACTGTACTGGTCTTCTGTGTTACTGTACTGGTCTTCATTGTTACTGCACTGGTCTTCTGTGTTACTGTACTGGTCTTCTGTGTTACTGTACTGGTCTTCTGTACTGGTCTACTGTGTTACTGTACTGGTCTTCTGTGTTACTGTACTGGTCTTCTGTGTTACTGTACTGGTCTTCTGTGTTACTGTACTGGTCTTCTGTGTTACTGTACTGGTCTTCTGTGTTACTGTACTGGTCTTCTGTGTTACTGTACTGGTCTTCTGTGTTACTGTACTGGTCTTCTGTGTTAATGTACTGGTCTTCTGTGTTACTGTACTGGTCTTCTGTGTTACTGTACTGGTCTTCTGTGTTATACTTCCACTGGGGAATCCCGCCTTCCAGTGACTATGCCCTCGTTTGCTACACCTGACGTTACTATATAAGCGTCAGGCTCCTTTCTTCTGCTTCAGAATCTCCACGACTATGGTGCTCTTCGCACCTTCTGCTAGGTTGAGGGACTGATTACCTCATCTTCTGTACATAGTTCAACTGTCTTCAAGTTATGTCCTAGAATTTGTATTGATAAAGCCACTGGATGGCGAAACGTCTACAGTAAAGATACCCAGATGTTGCACATGTGTCTTAATCTCATCTTGTCGGTATTATATACCATTCTTGCACAACTTGTCAGACACTGCAACATCATAGAATCTTAATTATGAGGACATGTACATAACCTTCACGACTACGACAACTACTACTACAACTAACCCATCTCTTTGGGAAGGACCTACTTCCACTGGGGAATCCCGCCTTCCAGTGAATATGCCCTCGTCTGCTACACCTGACGTTACTATATAAGCGCCAGGCTCCTTTCTTCTGCTTCAGAATCTCCACGACTATGATGCGCTTCGCACCTACTCCTAGGTTGAGGGACTGATTACCTCATCTTCTGTACATAGTTCTACTGTCTTCAAGTTATGTCCTAGAATTTGTATTGGTAAACCCACTGGATGGCGAAAAGTCTACAATAAAGATACCCAGATGTTGCACATGTGTCTTAATCTTAACTAGTCTTCTGCGTTATTGTACTGGTCTTCTGTGGAATCGTACCGGTCTTCTGTGTTACGGTGCTGGTCTTCTGTGTTACTGTAGTGGTCTTCTTTGTTTCTGTACTTGTCTTCTGTGTTACTGTTCTTGCCTTCTGTGTTACTGTACTCGTCTTTTGTGTTACTGTACTGGTCTTCTGTGCTATTGTACTGGTCTTCTGTGTTATTGTACTGGTCTTCTACGTTTCTGTCCTTGTCTTTTGTGTTATTGTACTGCTCTTGTGTTACTGTGCTGATCTTCTCTGTTATTGTACTGTTCTTCTGTGTTAATGTACCGGTGTTTTGTGTTATTGTACTTATTTTCTGTGTTAATGTACTGGTCTTATGTGTTTCTGTACTGTTCTTCTTTGTTATTGTACCAATCATTTGTGTTACTGTATTGATATTCTGTGTTATAGTAATGGTCTTCTGTTTTGTTTTACTGGTCTTCTGTGTTACTGTAGTGGTCTTCAGTGTTAATGTACTGCTCTTCTGTGTTATTGTACTGATATCTGTGTTACAGTAATGGTCTTTTGGGTTACTGTACTAGTCTTCTTTGTTACTCTACTGGTCTTCTGAGTTATTGTACTCATCTCCTGTGTTACTGTACTCATCCTCTGTGTTATTGTACTGGTCTTCTGTGTTACAGTACTTGTCTTCTGTGTTATTGCATTGGTCTTCTGTGTTACTGTACTGGTTTTCTGTGTTACTGTACAGGTCTTCGATGTTATTGAACTTGTCTTCTGCGTTACTGTTCTGGTCTCCTGTGTTACTGTGCTGGTCTTCTGTGTTATTTTACTGGTCCTCTGTGTGTCTGTTCTGGTCTTCTGTGTAACTGAACTGGTTGTCTGTGTTATTGTACAGGTCTTCTGCGTCATAGTGCTGATTTCTCTGTTACTGCACTGGTCTTCTGCGTTATTGTACTGGTCTTCTGAGGTATTTTACTGGTTTTCTATGTTACTGTACGGGTCTTCCGTGTTAATGTACTGGTCTTCTGTGATATTGTACTGGGGGTCTGTGTTATTGTTCTGGTCTTCTGTGTTACAGTACTGGTCTTCTGTGTTACTGTACTGGTCTTCTGTGTTATTGTATTGGTCTTCTGTGTTACTGTACTGGTCTTCTGTATTATTGTACTGCTCTTCTTTGTTATTGTACTGATTTCTGTGTTATTGTACTGGTCTTCTGTGTTATTGTTCTGGTCTTCTGGTTTACCGTGCTGGTCTTCTGTGTTTTTTTACTTGTCTTGTGTGTTACTGTACTGGTCTTCTGTGTTACTGTATTGGTCTTCTCTGTTATTGCACTGGTCTTCTGTGTTTCTGTACTTGTCTTCTGTGTTACTGTACTGGTCTTCTGTGTTATTCTACTGGTCTTCCGTGTTACTGTACTGGTTTTGTGTGTTACCGTATTGGTCTTCTGTGTAGCTGCCCAGGTCTTCTTGGTTATTGCACATGTCTTCTGTGTTACTGTACTGGTCTTCAGTGTTTCTGTGCTGGTCTTCTGTGTTATTGCACTGGTCTTCTGTGTTTCTGTACAGATCTTCCGTTTTACTGTACTGGTCGTCTGTGTAACTGTACTGGTCTTCTGTGTTACTGTATTGGTCTTCTGTATTATTGCACTGGTCTTCTGTGTAACTGCACAGGTTCTTTGTGTTACTGTACTGGTCTTCCGTGTTAGTATACTGGTCTTCTGTGTTCCTGTACTTGTTTTCTATGTCATTGTACTGGTCTTCTGTGTTATTGTACTTGTCTTTTGTGTTACTGTACTGGTCTTCTATGTTACTGTACTTGCATTGAGTGTTACTGTACTGGTCTTCTGTGTTATTGTACTGGACTTCTGTGTTATTGTACTGGACTTATGTGCTTTTCTCCTGGTCTTCTGTGTTACTGTACCGGTCTTTTATGTTGTTATACTGTTCTTCTGAGTTATTGTTCTGGTCTTCTGGGATATTGTACTGGTCTTCTGTGTTATTGTAAGGCGTTATGTGTTACTGTACTCTTTTTCTGTGATATGGAACTGGTCTTCTGTGTTATTGTTCTGGTCTTTTGTGTTACCGTATTGGTCTTCTGTGTTATTGTACTGGTCTTCCGTGGTATTTTACTGGTTTTCTGTGTTACTGTACGGGTCTTCTGTGTTATTGTTCTGGTCTTCTGTTTTGCTTTACTGGTCGTCTGTGTTATGGTACTAGTCTTCTGTGTGTACGAATGGTATATAATACCGACAAGATGAGATTAAGACACATGTGCAACATCTGGGTATCTTTATTTTAGACGTTTCGCCTTCCAGTGGCTTTATCAATACAAATTCTAGGACATAACTTGAAGACAGTAGAACTATGTACAGAAGAAGAGGTAATCAGTCCCTCTACCTAGGAGTTGGTGCGAAGAGCACCATAGTCGTGGAGATTCTTTGGGAAGGACCTACTTCCACTGGGGAATCCCGCCTTCCAGTGACTATGCCCTCGTTTGCTACACCTGACGTTACTATATAAGCGCCAGGCTCCTTTCTTCTGCTTCAGAATCTCCACGACTATGGTGCTCTTCGCACCTTCTGCTAGGTTGAGGGACTGATTACCTCATCTTCTGTACATAGTTCAACTGTCTTCAAGTTATGTCCTAGAATTTGTATTGATAAAGCCACTGGATGGCGAAACGTCTACAGTAAAGATACCCAGATGTTGCACATGTGTCTTAATCTCATCTTGTCGGTATTATATACCATTCTTGCACAACTTGTCAGACACTGCAACATCATAGAATCTTAATTATGAGGACATGTACATAACCTTCACGACTACGACAACTACTACTACAACTAACCCATCTCTTTGGGAAGGACCTACTTCCACTGGGGAATCCCGCCTTCCAGTGAATATGCCCTCGTCTGCTACACCTGACGTTACTATATAAGCGCCAGGCTCCTTTCTTCTGCTTCAGAATCTCCACGACTATGATGCGCTTCGCACCTACTCCTAGGTTGAGGGACTGATTACCTCATCTTCTGTACATAGTTCTACTGTCTTCAAGTTATGTCCTAGAATTTGTATTGGTAAACCCACTGGATGGCGAAAAGTCTACAATAAAGATACCCAGATGTTGCACATGTGTCTTAATCTTAACTAGTCTTCTGTGTTATTGTACTGGTCTTCTGTGGAATCGTACCGGTCTTCTGTGTTACGGTGCTGGTCTTCTGTGTTACTGTAGTGGTCTTCTTTGTTACTGTACTTGTCTACTGTGTTACTGTTCTTGCCTTCTGTGTTATTGTACTCGTCTTTTGTGTTACTGTACTGGTCTTCTGTGCTATTGTACTGGTCTTCTGTGTTATTGTACTGGTCTTCTACGTTACTGTCCTTGTCTTCTGAGTTATTGTACTGCTCTTCTGTGTCACTGTGCTGATCTTCTCTGTTATTGTACTGTTCTTCTGCGTTACTGTACCGGTCTTTTGTGTTATTGTACTTATTTTCTGTGTTAATGTACTGGTCTTATGTGTTACTGTACTGTTCTTCTGTGTTATTGTACTAATCTTTTGTGTTACTGTATTGATATTCTGTGTTATAGTAATGGTCTTCTGTTTTGTTTTACTGGTCTTCTGTGTTACTGTAGTGGTCTTCTGTGTTACTGTACTGCTCTTCTGTGTTATTGTACTGATTTCTGTGTTACTGTAATGGTCTTTTGTGTTACTGTACTAGTCTTCTTTGTTACTCTACTGGTCTTCTGAGCTATTGTACTCATCTCCTGTGTTACTGTACTCATCCTCTGTGTTATTGTACTGGTCTTCTGTGTTACAGTACTTGTCTTCTGTGTTATTGCATTGGTCTTCTGTGTTACTGTACTGGTTTTATGTGTTACTGTACAGGTCTTCGATGTTATTGTACTTGTCTTCTACGTTACTGTTCTGGTCTCCTGTGTTACTGTGCTGGTCTTCTGTGTTATTTTTCCTGGCCCTCTGTGTTTGTGTACTGGTCTTCTGTGTAACGGTACTGGTTGTCTGTGTTATTGTACAGGTCTTCTGCGTTATAGTGCTGGTTTCTCTGTTACTGCACTGGTATTCTGTGTTATTGTACTGGTCTTCTGTGCTTTGGTGCTGATTTTTCTCGTTGCTTGGTCTTTTGTGTTATTGTTCTGGTCTTCTATGTGATTGTACTGGTCTTCAGTGTTATTGTATTGGTCTTCTGTATTACTGTAGTGGTTTTCTGTTGTATCGTACTGGTCTTCTGTGTTATTATAAAGTCTTCTGTGTTTCTGTATTGGTTTTCTGTGATATAGAACTGGTCTTTTCTGTTATTGTTCTGTTCTTCTGTTTTACCGCATTGGTCTTCCGTGTTACTGTACTTGTCTTCTGTGTTACTGTACTGGTCTCCTGTGTAACTGTGCTGGTCTTCTGTGTTATTTTACTTGTCCTCTGTCTTTCTGTACTGGTCTTCTGTGTAAGTGTACTGGTCCTCTGTCTTTCTGTACTGGTCTTCTGTGTAAGTGTACTGGTCGTCTGTGTTATTGTACAGGTATTCTGCGTTATAGTGCTGGTTTCTCTGTTTCTGCACTGGTCTTATGTGTTATTGCACTGGTTTTCTCTGCTATAGTACTGGTTTTCCTTGTTCCTTGGTTTTTTGTGTTATTGTTCTGGTCTTCTGTGTGATTGTACTGGTCTTCATTGTTTTTGTACTCTTCTTCTGTGTTACTATAGTGGTCTTCTGTTGTATCGTACTGGTCTTCTGCGTTACTGTACTGGTTTTCTTTGATATGAACTGGTCTTCTGTGTTATTGTTCTGGTCTTCTGTGTTACAGTATTGGTCTTCCGTGTTATTGTACTGGTCTTCTGTGGTATCGTACTATTCTTCTGTGTTACAGTACTGGTCTTCTGTGTTACTGTACTGGTCTTCTGTGATATTGTACTGATATTCTGTGTTGTTGTACTGGTCTTCTGTGTTACTTTACTGGTCTTCTGTGATATTGTACTGATGTTCTGACTTATGGTAGTGGTCTTCTGTGTTATTGTTCTTGTTATCTGTGTTACCGTAATGGTCTACTGTGTAATTGTACTGTTCTTCTGTGGAATCGTACTGGTCTTCTGTGTTACTGTACTTGTCTACAGTGTTACTGTACTGGTTTTCTGTGTTATTGTACTGGTCTTCTGTAATGGTTTACTGGTCTTCTACGATACTGTCCTTGTCTTCTGTGTTATTGTAAGGTCTTCTGTGTTACTGTACTGGTTTTCTGTGATATGGAACTGGTCTTCTGTGCTATTGTTGTGGTCTTCTGTGTTTCCGTATTGGTCTTCTATGTTATTGTACTGGTCTTCTGTGGTATGGTACCGATCTTCTGTGTTACTGTACGGGTCTTCTGTGTTACTGTACTGGTCTTCTTTGATATTGTACTGATGTTCTGTGCAATTGTACTGGCCTTCTGTGTTACTTTACTGGTCGTCTGTGTTATGGTACTGGTCTTCTGTGTTATTGTACTGGTCTTCTGTGGAATCGTACCGGTCTTCTCTGTTACGGTACTGGTCTTCTGTGTTACTGTACTAGTCCTCTGTGTTACTATACTTGTCTTCTGTGTTACTGTACTGATCTTCTTTGTTATTGTACTGGTCTTCTGTGTTACTGTACTGGGTATTTGTGTTATTTTACTTATTTTCTGTGTTACTGTACTGGTCTTATGTGCTACTGTACTGGTCTTCTGTGTTATTGTACTAATCATTTGTGTTATTGTTCTGCTCTTCTGTGTTATTGTACTGATTTCAGTGTTACTGTACTGGTCTTCTGTGTTACTGTACTTGCATTGAGTGTTACTGTACTGGTCTTCTGTGTTATTGTACTGGACTTCTGTGTTATTGTACTGGACTTATGTGTTTATCTCCTGGTCTTCTGTGTTACTGTACCGGTCTTTTATGTTATTGTACTGTTCTTCTGAGTTATTGTTCTGGTATTCTGGGATATTGTACTGGTCTTCTGTGTTATTGTAAGGCATTATGTGTTACTGTACTCGTTTTCTGTGATATGGAACTGGTCTTCTGTGTTATTGTTCTGGTCTTCTGTGTTACCGTATTGGTCTTCTGTGTTATTGTACTGGTCTTCTGTGGTATTTTACTGGTTTTCTGTGTTACTGTACGGGTCTTCCGTGTTAATGTACTGGTCTTCTGTGATATTGTACTGATGTTCTGTGTTATTGTTCTGGTCTTCTGTGTTGCTTTACTGGTCGTCTGTGTTATGGTACTAGTCTTCTGTGTGTACGAATGGTATATAATACCGAAAAGATGAGATTAAGACACATGTGCAACATCTGGGTATCTTTATTTTAGACGTTTCGCCATCCAGTGGCTTTATCAATACAATTTCTAGGACATAACTTGAAGACAGTAGAACTATGTACAGAAGATGAGGTAATCAGTCCCTCAACCTAGGAGTTGGTGCGAAGAGCACCATAGTCGTGGAGATTCTTTGGGAAGGACCTATTTCCACTGGGGAATCCCACCTACCAGTGACTATGCCCTCGTTTGCTACACCTGAAGTTACTATATAAGCGTTAGGCTCCTTTCTTCTGCTTCAGAATCTCCACGACTATGGTGCTCTTCGCACCAACTCCTAGGTTGAGGGACTGATTACCTCATCTTCTGTACATAGTTCTACTGTCTTCAAGTTATGTCCTAGAATTTGTATTGATAAAGCCACTGGATGGCGAAACGTCTACAATAAAGATACCCAGATGTTGCACATGTGTCTTAATCTCATCTTGTCGGTATTATATACCATTCTTGCACAACTTGTCAGACACTGCAACATCATAGAATCTTAATTCTGAGGACATGTACATAACCTTCACGACTACGACAACTACTACTACAACTAACCCATCTCTTTCGGAAGGACCTACTTCCACTGGGGAATCCCACCTACCAGTGAATATGCCCTCGTCAGCTACACCTGACGTTACTATATAATCGCCAGGCTCCTTTCTTCTGCTTCAGAATCTCCACGACTATGGTGCTCTTCGCACCTACTTCTAGGTTGAGGGACTGATTACCTCATCTTCTGTACATAGTTCTACTGTCTTCAAGTTATGTCCTAGAATTTGTATTGATAAAGCCACTGGATGGCGAAAAGTCTACAATAAAGATACCAAGATGTTGCACATGTGTCTTAATCTCAACTAGTCTTCTGTGTTATTGTACTGGTCTTCTGTGGAATCGTACCGGTCTTCTGTGTTACGGTGCTGGTCTTCTGTGTTACTGTACTGGTCTTCTTTGTTACTGTACTTGTCTACTGTGTTACTGTTCTTGCCTTCTGTGTTATTGTACTCGTCTTTTGTGTTACTGTACTGGTCTTCTGTGCTATTGTACTGGTTTTCTGTGTTATTGTACTGGTCTTCTACGTTACTGTCCTTGTCTTCTGAGTTATTGTACTGCTCTTCTGTGTCACTGTGTTGATCTTCTCTGTTATTGTTCTGTTCTTCTGTGTTACTGTACCGGTCTTTTGTGTTACTGTACTTATTTTCTGTGTTAATGTACTGGTCTTATGTGTTACTGTACTGTTCTTCTGTGTTATTGTACTAATCTTTTGTGTTACTGTATTGATATTCTGTGTTATAGTAATGGTCTTCTGTTTTGTTTTACTGGTCTTCTGTGTTACTGTAGTGGTCTTCTGTGTTATTGTACTGCTCTTCTGTGTTATTGTACTTATTTATGTGTTACTGTAATGGTCTTTCGTGTTACTGTACTAGTCTTCTTTGTTACTCTACTGGTCTTCTGAGCTATTGTACTCATCTCCTGTGTTACTGTACTCATCCTCTGTGTTATTGCACTGGTCTTCTATGTTACAGTACTTGTCTTCTGTGTTATTGCATTGGTCTTCTGTGTTACTGTACTGGTTTTCTGTGTTACTGTACAGATCTTCGATGTTATTGAACTTGTCTTCTGCGTTACTGTTCTGGTCTCCTGTGTTACTGTGCTGGTCTTCTGTGTTATTTTACTGGTCCTCTGTGTGTCTGTTCTGTTCTTCTGTGTAACTGAACTGGTTGTCTGCGTTATTGTACAGGTCTTCTGCGTCATAGTGCTGGTTTCTCTGTTACTGCACTGGTCTTCTGCGTTAGTGTACTGGGTTTCTGTGCTATGGTGCTGGTTTTTCTCGTTGCTTGGTCTTTTGTGTTATTGTTCTGGTCTTCTGTGTGATTGTACTGGTCTTCAGAGTTATTGTACTGGTCTTCTGTATTACTGGAATGGTTTTCTGTTGTATCGTACTGGTCTTCTGTGTTATTATAAAGTCTTCTGTGTTTCTGTATTGGTTTTCTGTGATATAGAACTGGTCTTTTCTGTTATTGTTCTGCTCTTCTGTGTTACCGTATTGGTCTTCCGTGTTATTGTACTGGTCTTCTGTGGTATCGTTCTTGTCTTCTGTGTTACTGTACTTTTCATCTGTGTTATTGTACTGGTCTTTGGTGTTATTGTACTGGTCTTCTGTGTTACTATTCTGGTTTTCTCTGTTACTGTACTGGTCTTCTGTGTTACTGTACTTGTCTTCTGTGTTACTGTACTGGTCTCCTGTGTAACTGTGCTGGTCTTCTGTGTTACTGTGCTGGTCTTCTGTGTTATTGTACTGGTCTCCTGAGTTAAAGTCATTATCTTCTGTGACATTATGCTGGTATTTTTTGTTTCTGTACTGGCCTTCTGTGTTTTTGTAGTGGTCTTCTGCGCTACTCTACTGGTCGTCCGTGTTATTGTCCTGGTCTTCTGTGTTACTGTACTGGTCTTTTATGTTACTGTATTGGTCTTGTTTGTTATTGTACTAGTCTTCTGCGTTACAGTGCTGGTTTCTGTGTTACTACAGTAGTTTTCTGTGTTATTGTACTGGTCTTCTGTGCTATTGTACTGGTTTTCCTTGTTATTTTACTTGTCTTCTGTGTTATTGTTCTGGTCTTGTGTGTTACTGTACTAGCGTTCTGTGTTATTGTACCGGTCTTTCATGTTACTGTTCTGTTCTTTTGTGATATTGTTCTGGACATCTGGGATATTGTACTGGTCTTCTGTGTTATTGTAAGGTCTTCTGTGTTACAGTACTGGTTTTCCGTGACATGGAACTGGTCTTCTGTGTTATTGTTCTGGTCTTCTGTGTTACCGTATTGGTCTATTGTGTTATTGTACTGGTCTTCTGTGGTTTGGTACTGGTCTTCTGTGTTACTGTACGGATCTTCTGTGTTACTGCACTTGTCTTCCGAGATATTGTACTGATGTTCTGTGTTATTGTACTGGTGTTCTGTGTTATTGTACTGGTCTTCTGTGGAATCGTTCCCGTCTTCTGTGTTACGGTACTGGTCTTCTGTGTTACTGTACTATTCTTCTGTGTTACTGTACTTGACTTCTCTGTTACTGTTCTTGCCTTCTGTGTTACTGTACTGGTCTTATGTGTTACTGTGCTGGTCTTCTGTGTTATTGTACAGATCTTTAGTGTTACTCTACTGATATTCTGTGTTACGGTAGTGGTCTTCTGTTTTATTGTTCTGCTCTTCTGTGTTATTGTACTGATTTCTGTGTTAGTGTAATTGTCTTCTGTGTTACTGTGTTGGTATTCTGTGTTATTGTACTGGTGTTCTGTGTTACTGTACTTGACTTCTCTGTTACTGTTCTTGCCTTTTGTGTTACTCTACTTGTCTTTTGTGTTACTGTACTCGTCTTCTGTGCTATTGTACTGGTCTTCTGTGTTTTTGTTCTGGTCTTCTACGTTACTGTCCTTGTCTTCTTTGTTTCTCTACTGGTCTTCTGTCTTATTGTACTCGTCTCCTGTGCTACTGAACTCATCTTCTGTGCTACTGTACTGGTCTTCTGTGTAATTGTATTGATCTTCTGTGTTACTGTGCTGGCCTTCTGTGTTACTGTACTGGTCTTCGGTGTTACTGTGCTGGTCTTCTGTGTTACTGTACTGGTCTTCTGTGTTACTGTACTGGTCTGCTGTGGTACTGTACTGGTGTTCTCTGTTATTTTACTAGTCCTCTGTGTTTCTGTACTGGTCTTGTTTCTGTACTGGTCTTCTGTGTTATTGTACTGATCTTCTGTGTTATTGTTCTGATTTTCTATGTTATTGTACTGGCATTCTGTGTTATTGAACTGTTGTTTTGTGTAACTGTACTGGTCTTCTGCGTAACTGTGGTATTCGCCTGTGTTATTGTGCAGGTCTTCCCTGTTACTGTACTCGTCTTCTGTGTTACTGTACTGGTCTTCTTTGTTATTGTACTGGTCTTCTGCGTTATTGTACTTGTCTTCTGTGCTATAGTACTGGTTTTCCTTGTTCCTTGGTCTTTTGTGTTATTGTTCTGGTCTTCTGTGTGATTGTACTCGTCTTCAGTGTTATTGCGCTGGTCTTCTGTGTTACTTTAGTGGTTTTCTGTTGTATCGTACTGATCTTCTGTGTTATTGTAAGGTCTTCTGTGTTACTGTACTGGTCTTCTGTGATACTGTACTGATCTTCTGTGATGTTGTACTCATGTTCTGTGTTATTGTTCTGTATTCTGTGTTACTTTACTGGTCGTCTGTGTTATGGTACTAGTCTTCAGCGTTATTGTTCTTGTAATCTGTGTTACCGTACTGTTCTTCAGTGTTATTGTACTGGTCTTCTGAGGAATCGTACTGGTCTTCTGTGTTACTGTACTGGTCTACTGTGTTATTGTAATGGTCTTCTGTTGAATCGTACTGGTCTTCTGTGTTACTATACTGGTCTTCTGTGTTACTGTACTGTTCTTCTGTGTTACTGTACTTGTCTTCTGTCTTACTGTACTGGTCTCTTGTGTTACTGTACTTGTTTTCCGTGATATTGTACTTGTCTTCTGTGTACTAGTGTTCTATGTTACTGTACCGGTCTTCTGTGATACTGCACTGTTCTTCTGTGTTATTGTACTGGTCCTCTGTGTGATTGTACTGGTATTTTGTGTTATTGTACTGGTCTTCTTTTTTACTGTAGTGGTCTTCTGTGTTACTGTACCGGTCTTCTGTGATATTGTTCTGGTCTTCTGTGTTAATGTATGGTCTTCTGTGTTACTGTACTGGTATTCTGTGTTAAGGTACTGGTCTTCTGTGTTACCATGCTTGTCTTCAGTGTTTTTGTACTTGTCTTGTGTGTTACTGTACTGGTCTTCTCTGTTACTGTACCTGCCTTCTGTGTTATTGCAATGGTCTTCTATGTTACTGTACTGGACTTTTATGTTAGTGTACTGGTTTTCTGTGTTGCTGTACTGGTCTTCTGTGTTATTGTACTGGTCTTACGTGTTACGGTACTGGTCTTTTGTGTTATTGTACTGGTCTGCTGTGTTACTGTACTCGTCTGTTGTTACATTACGGGTCTTCTTTGTTATTGTACTGGTCTTCTGTGTTACTTTACTGGTCTTTTGCGTTACATTACTGGTCTTCTGTGTTATTGTTCAGGTCTTCTGTGCTTTAGTACTGGTCTTCAGTGTTATTGTACTGGTCTTCTGTGTTATTGTGCTAGTCTTCTCTCTTATTTTACTGATTTTCTGTGTTACTGGACTGATCTTCTATGTTATTGTACTGGTTCTGTGTTATTGTACTGGACTTCTGTGATACTGTACTAGTCTTCTTTGTTATTGTACTAGTCTTCTGCGTTATAGTGCTGGTTTCTGTGTTTCTACGCTGGTCTTCTGTGTTATTGTACTGGTCTTCTGTGCTATTGTTCTGGTTTTCCTTGTTATTGTACTTGTCTTCTGTGTTATTGTCCTGGTATTCTGTGGTACTGTACTAGCGTTCTGTGTTACTGCACCTGTCTTTTATGTTATTGTGCTGTTCTTCTGTGTTATTGTTCTGGTCTTTTGTGTTACCGTATTGGTCTTCTGTGTTACTGTACGGGTCTTCCGTGTTACTGTACTGGCCTTCTGTGATATTGTACTGATGTTCTGTGTTATTGTACTGGTCTTCTGTGGAATCGTACCGGTCTACTGTGTTACTGTTCTTGCCTTCTGTGTTACTGTACTGGTCTTGTGTATTACTGTAGTGGTCTTCTGTGTTATTGTACTGCTCTTCTGTGTTATTGTACTGATTTCTGTGTTACTGTAATGGTCTTTTGTGTTAATGTACTGGTCTTCTTTGATACTCTACTGGTCTTCTGAGTTATTGTACTCATCTCCTGTGTTACTGTACTCATCTACTGTGTTATTGTACTGGTCTTGTGTGTTACAGTACTGTTACAGTACTGGTCTTCTGTGTTATTGCACTGGTCTTCTGTGTTACTGTACTGATTTTCTGTGTTACTGTTCTGGTCTCCAGTGTTACTGTGCTGGTCTTCTGTGTTATTTTACTGGTCCTCTGCGTTTCTGTACTGGTCTTCTGTGTAACTGTACTGTGTAACTGTGTAACTGTTGTCTGTGTTATCGTACAGGTCTTCTGTGCAATGGTGCTGGTTTTTCTTGTTCCTTGGTCTTTTGTGTTATTGTTCTGGTCTTCTCTGTGATTGTACTGGTCGTCAGTGTTATTGTACTGGTCTTCTGTGTTACTGTAGTGGTCTTCTGTTGTATCGTACTGGTCTTCTGTGTTATTATAAGGTCTTCTGTGTTTCTGTACTGGTTTTCTGTGATATAGAACTGGTCTCCTCTGTTATTGTTCTGGTCTTCTGTGTTACCATATTGGTCTTCCGTGTTATTGTGCTGGTCTTCTGAGGTATCGTACTTGTCTTCTGTGTTACTGTACTGGTCTTCTGAATTATTTTATTGGTCTTCTGTGTTACTGTACTTGTCTTCTGTGTTATTGTACTGGTCTTCGGTGTTATTGTACTGGTCTTCTGTGTTACTGTACTGGTCTTCTGTGTTGCTGTACTTGTCTTCTGTGTTACTGTACTCGTCTCCTGTGTAACTGTGCTGGTCTTCTGTGTTATTTTACTGGTCCTCTGTCTTTCTGTACTGGTCTTCTGTGTTACTGTACTTGTCTTCTGTGTTATTGCACTGGTCTTTTTTTGTTACTGTACTTGACTTTTGAGTTAGTGTACTGGTCTTCTGTGTTATTATACATGTTTTCTGTGTTACTGTACTGGTCTTCTTTCTTATTGTACTAGTCTTCTGTGTGACTTTAATGGCCTTCTGTGTTACTGTACTGGTATTCTGTGTTATTGTTGAGGTCTTCTGTGCTATAGTACTGGTCTTCTGTGTTGTTGTACTGGTCTTCTATGTTATTGCACTAGTCTTCTGCGTTATAGTGCTGGTTTCTGTGTTACTACACTGGTCTTCTGTGTTATTGTACTGGTCTTCTGTGCTATTGAACTGGTTTTCATTGTTATTGTACTTGTCTACTGTGTTGTTGTTCTGGTCTTCTGTGTTACTGTACCGGTCTTTTACGTTATTGTACTCTTCTTCTGTGTTATTGTTCTGGTCTTCTTGGATATTGTATTGGTCTTCTTTGTTATTGTAAGGTCTTCTGTGTTACTGTACTGGTTTTCTGTGATATGGAACTGGTTTTCTGTGTTATTGTTCTGGTCTTCTGTGTTTCTGTATTGGTCTTATATGTTATTGTACTGGTCTTCTGTGGTATGGTACTGGTCTTCTGTGTTACTGTACGGGTCTTCTGTGTTGCTGTACTGGTCTTCTGTGATATTGTACTGATGTTCTGTGCAATTGTACTGGTCTTCTGCGTTACTTTACTGGTCGTCTGTGTAATGGTACTGGTCTTCTGTGTTATTGTACTGGTCTTCTGTGGAATCGTGCCTGTCTTCTCTGTTACGGTACTGGTCTTCTGTGTTACTATATTAGTCTTCTGTGTTATTATACTTGTCTTCTGTGTTACTGTTCTTGACTTCTGTGTTACTGTACTGGTCTTTTGTGTTACTGTACTGGTTTTCTGTGTTATTGTACTGGTCTTCTGTGTTGGTTTATTGGTCTTCTACGATACTGTCCTTGTCTTCTCTGTTATTGTAAGGTCTTCTGTGTTACTGTACTGGTTTTCTGTGATGTGGAACTGGTCTTCTGTGTTATTGTTCTGGTCTTGTGTGTTTCCGTATTGGTCTTCTATGTTATTGTACTGGTCTTCTGCGGTATGATACTGGTCTTCTGTGTTATTGTTCTGGTCTTCTGTGTTTCCGTATTGGTCTTCTATGTTATTGTACTGGTCTTCTGCGGTATGGTACTGGTCTTCTGTGTTACTGTACGGGTTTTCTGTGTTACTGTACTGGTCTTCTGTGATATTGTACTGATGTTCTGTGCAATTGTACTGGTCTTCTGTGTTACTTCACTGGTTGTCTGTGTTATGGTACTGGTCTTCTCTGTTATTGTACTGGTCACGTGTGGAATCGTACCGGTCTTCTCTGTTACGGTACTGGTCTTCTGTGTTACTGTACTAGTCTTCTGTGTTACTATACTTTTCTTCTGTGTTACTCTTCATGACTTCTGTGTTACTGTACTGGTCTTTTGTGTTACTGTACTGGTTTTCTGTGTTATTGTAATGCTCTTCTGAGTTGTTTTATTGGTCTTCTACGATACTGTCCTTGTCTTCTGTGTTATTATAAGGTCTTCTGTGTTACTGTACTGGTTTTCTGTGATATGGAACTGGTCATCTGAGTTATTGTTCTGGTCTTCTGTGTTTCCGTATTGGTCTTAAATGTTATTGTACTGGTCTTCTGTGGTATGGTACCGGTCTTCTGTGTTACTGTACGGGTCTTGTGTGTTACTGTACTGGTCTTCTTTGATATTGTACTGGTCTTCTGTGGACTCGTACCGGTCTTCTCTGTTACGGTACTGGTCCTCTTTGTTACTGTACTAGTCTTCTGTGTTACTAAACTTGTCTTCTGTGTTACTGTTCTTGTCTTCTGTGTTACTGTACTGGTCTTCTGTGTTACTGTATTGATCTTCTGTGTTATTGTACTGGTCTTCTGTGTTACTGTACTGGTTATTTGTGTTATTGTACTTATTTTCTGTGTTACTGTACTGGTCTTATGTGTTACTGTACTGGTCTTATGTGTTATTGTACTAATCTTTTGTGTTATTGTTCTGCTCTTCTGTGTTATTGTACTGATTTCAGTGTTACTGTAATGGTCTTCTGTGTTACTGTACTTGTCTTCTGTGTTATTGTACTGGTCTTCTGTGTTATGCTACTTGTCTTCTTTTTTACCCTACTAGTCTTCCGTGTTATTGTAGTCGTCTGTTGTGTTTCTGAACTCATCTTCTGCGTTATTGTACTGGTCTTCTGTGTTACAGTACTGGTCTTCTGTGTTACTGTACTGGTCTTCTGTGTTATTGTATTGGTCTTCTGTGTTACTGTACTGGTCTTCTGTGTTATTGTACTGCTCTTCTGTGTTATTGTACTGATTTCTGTGTTTCTGTACTGGTATTCTGTGTTATATTACTGGTCTTCTGTGTTATTGTTCTGGTCTTCTGTGTTACCGTGCTGGTCTTCTGTGTTTTTGTACTGATCTTGTGTGTCACTGTACTGGCCTTCTCTGTGACTGCACTGGTCTTCTCTGTCATAGCACTGGTCTTCTGTGTTACTGTACTGGTTTCGGTGTTACTGTATTGGTCTTCCGTGTTATTCTACTGGTGTTCCGAATTATTGTACTGGTTTTGACTGTTACCGTACTGGTCTTCTGTGTTACCGTACTGGTCTTCTTGGTTATTGAACATGTCTTCTGTGTTACTGTACTGGTCTTCAGTGTTTCTGTGCTGGTCTTCTGTGTTATTGCACTGGTCTTCTTTGTTACTGTACAGATCTTCCGTGTTACTGTACTGATCGTCTGTGTAACTGTACTGGTCTTCTGTGTTACTGTATTGGTCTTCTGTATTATTGCACTGGTCATCTGTGTAACTGCACAGGTTCTTTGTATTACTGTACTGGTCTTCCGTGTTAGTATACTGGTCTTCTGTGTTCCTGTACTTGTTTTCTATCTCATTGTACTGGTCTTCTGTGTTATTGTACTTGTCTTTTGTGTTACTGTACTGGTCTTCTGTGTTACTGTACTTGCATTGAGTGTTACTGTACTGGTCTTCTGTGTTATTGTACTGGACTTCTGAGTTATTGTACTGGACTTATGTGTTTTTCTCCTGGTCTTCTGTGTTACTGTACCGGTCTTTTATGTTATTGTACTGTTCTTCTGAGTTATTGTTCTGGTCTTCTGGGATATTGTACTGGTCTTCTGTGTTATTGTAAGGCATTATGTGTTACTGTACTCGTTTTCTGTGATATGGAACTGGTCTTCTGTGTTATTGTTCTGGTCTTCTGTATTACCGTATTGGTCTTCTGTGTTATTGTACTGGTCTTCTGTGGTATTTTACTGGTTTCTGTGTTACTGTATGGGTCTTCTGTGTTATTGTTCTGGTCTTCTGTTTTGCTTTACTGGTCGTCTGTGTTATGGTACTAGTCTTCTGTGTAGGACCTATTTCCACTGGGGAATCCCACCTACCAGTGACTATGTCCTCGTTTGGTACACCTGACGTTACTATATAAGCGCCAGGCTCCTTTCTTCTGCTTCAGAATCTCCACAACTATGGTGCTCTTCGCACCTTCTCCTAGGTTGAGGGACTGATTACCTCATCTTCTGTACATAGTTCTACTGTCTTCAAGTTATGTCCTCGAATTTGTATTGATAAAGCCACTGGATGGCGAAACGTTTATAATAAAGATACCCACATGTTGCATGTGAGGGAAAAGTTCAATAGAGAGGAGTAGAGAGGGAATATATATATATATATTAACAATAGTTTCACTGCCGGCTTCTAGTTAAGGTAGGGTAAGTCTATCTCCCGTTTTTCTCGTCTTTTCTCCCCCTCCCTGAAATTGATAGTTTGTCAGTCTAGCTCCCGCTATCCCTTCCCCTCCCTCTTCTCCCCCCCCCCGAAAGGTGACGTGTGGGGCTCTGGTTAAACAGTAAATCACTAGACTCACAGCTCCCAACTCTACTGTAAGTACATGCCTGCCTTGTATTCTAGTGGATTTATTGGTTGAAAGCTTCACTTTTGACCAATAATAAACTTAGTCCTTTCAGTCTTGCTCTAGGTTGACTGTTGTAATAATCACCACGTCTTTTGAATATTGTACACTACCATGAAGAGTGATTATTTAAGCAGTGGGTAACCTGTCTATCTTTCCAGCTTGGATGTCAGAGAGGGTCACCTGGCAATCAACGAGTAGAACGGATGGAGTAGGACTAACGTCCAGAGACTTCGCCAATTTAATCTCACTACCTGTGCACCTGTATGAAATTGCAGGACGTAACTCCACAGCATTGCAGCGGTAAAGAACCTGCTTTCCTGTCTTCGGGATAGAATACTCACTGGTATACTGTGAAGAACCTGCCAGTGGATGGTCACCAACACCTGTGACCCCTCCCCTTTATCATCAGCAACAGCTACGGTTTCAACAACAGTGTCACCAACACCAGACACCATTGTAGATATTAGTGTTGAGTTCAAATGTTATTTTATTCATTTCATTTTTTATTTTTCTTTCAAATAGGATATACCTTTCATGTTTTGTTGTTTTATGTTTGATTTAATAAATAGTGTTTATCTTTGTGAATTATTATTTCTTTTTCTATTCATTAATTTTCCTGAGGAGGAGCCAGCCTGAGTAATACTGTCTGAAGTTGTTACAGGGCTGAGTAAGCCTTCACAAGTGGCGACCTTGCCAGGATTAATGCAACTGAATCAAGATTCAACTCCATCTCGAATCTACCATTGGAACTTCAACGCCGCATACCACAGACGGTTACCACCAGACATGAGTAGTCATTCTCTATGGTAGGACTACAGTACAGGTATTTGAAAGATTTGGTGATTGTTATAGTCTCAATTTATTGTAAGTCAAGTTAGGCAGGATATAATATTTAATTCTGCCACCATTTTGGAGCTTGAAACACTTTGGAGGATTAGACTCTAGGGACCCGAGATTTTCCAGTGACAACTTGTTTCATTGAGCTCTTTATTGTATCAAGGGATCTGTCATAGGACACTCTTGATTTGTTGGTGAGAACATTGGATGGTCAAGGGACCCCATTCTACTTACTGTTTGCTCAGAGCCGGCATAGACCCCTTCGTTTAATTGAAGCAGGGATCGAGCCCTCTGGTTTATTTACAGCTTGAGCGGAGCAGGAATTGAACCCTCCGTTTTCTTTAATACCCGTTTCATTTCCCCTGATAGTTTAAGTTATTCTTGCAAGCATGGATGAATACCAGTTTTGGATGAATGCTGGAAGTAAGTTAGGAATAACAGGGAAAAATTTAGAATCTTTCATTAGTGCTAAGATCCAGGAAAGACTTGAAAGAGAGAGAATTGAGAGAGAAGAAAGACAGTTAGAAAGGGAAAGAGAAGAAGAAAAGGAGAGAGAGAGAATAGAAGGAGAAGAGAATAAGGAGAGAGAGAGAATCGAAAGAGAAGAGAAAAAGGAGAAAGAGAGAATTGAGAGAGAAATCCGAGAAAGACAGTTAGAAAGAGAGCGAGAAGACCAAAAAGAGCGTGATAGACTTGATCGTGAGGAAAGAGCTAGGGAACGTGAGGAACAAGCTAAGATACGTGAGGAACAGGTTAAATTAAGAGAACTTGAGGAAAGAGCAAAGGATAGAGAAGTTGAGAAAAAAGCTAGAGAACATGAGTTAATAGAGAGAGAAAAGGATCGTGAGCTCGAAAAATCTCGCCTTGAATTAGAGAATAAAAAGTTAACTCTTACACAACAACAATTAGAGGAAGGAGTAATGGAACAACGTGTAGTCAGTGCACATATTTCAACACCTAATTTACCTCCCTTCACAGAGGGGGAAGACATAACTTCATACATTATCAGGTTTGAAAATACCGCTACCCTCTGTGAATGGCCTGCTGACACCTGAGCTACCAGGTTAGGAATGTTATTTTCTGGTACAGCCTTGAATATCTATGCAACTTTGTCACAGGATATCATATGTAATTATAACCTACTAAAGAAGGGAATCCTTAAAGCATATCAAAAAACCACTAATTCTTACAGGAAAGATTTCAGGTATGCCACCTTACAGCCTGGCCAGAACTTTCAACAGTTACAGGTAACACTCTTTCGTTTGTTCGACTTTTGGATAGAGAGTTCAGGAATTGGTCACAGTTATGAATCTCTTCGAGACTTCATGGTTGCTGACCAGTTCCTGACAGCTCTTCCTCACCAGATACGAACATTCATTAGAGAACGTAACCTGATTAAAGCTGAGGAAGTTGCTGAGGCTGCTGACCTGTATGCTGAGGCTCACAATTCCTATAAAGACCTAAAGGGATCGAACCCTAAGGGCAAGGGTTCATCAGACCTTAAGAAATCAAAGCCTCTAGTGGAAAGTAAAATGACTTCTTTTATTCCTGTTTGTCATTTGTGTGGTGTTAAGGGACATAAACGTCCAGATTGTCCTAAGAAGGTCCAAAAAGTTGGAAGATGTTTTAAAGACTGTAATGACCAAGCACCCTTCTGTTCAGGAACAGTTAATGGACTTAATGTATCTACCATTTTACGAGACACTGGATGCACATGTATAGTAATTTCTGATAAGCTGTTCCCTAACCTTAAAGAAACTCATTCCTCTGCTATACTTTCAGACTGCTTGGGCCGTACAGACACTTTTCCTACCATCCGTTGTTACATTAGGTCTAAATGGTTCACAGGTTGGTCTGAAGCCGTACTAGCTCCCATCACTTCTTGCTCCGTACTAATAGGTAATGTAAAAGGTGCCCTTCTTCCTTCTGAGGTTGACCTTTCATCACCAAAGATGGATATAAGTGTTTCAGATCCTCTTCCTGTAGAGTCAGAGAAGCCCCTCGAAAGTTCAGGTGAGACAATGTCTCGCGAGATTCATGTGGGATTAAAAACCAGTGATGATACTCTCGAAAGCGAGGAAGTAGGACCACCGGTTCACTTGTTAGATGAAAGTGAAGATATCACCTCCGATACCATAAATGTCTTAACTAGGGCTCAGACCAAAGCCCAGGCTTCTCCTACTGTCCATTCTTTGATTTTCCCTGACTTTAAGCCTTTAGATATATCGAAGGATTCCTTTGTCAATTTACAACGTAATTGCCCTTCTCTTCAGAATTGCCTTAATGCCGCTAAACAAAATCAAGTGATCCAAAGGAAAAACTTTTCATATAAATTTGAATATATAAAAGGTATCTTGTACAAGTCAGTATTCAAATTAAATTCAGATGAGACAGACTATTCCATCTTAGTTGTTCCAAGTCATTGCAGAGAGACTGTTCTTAAAATGGCTCATGACCTGCCAGTGGCCGGACATTTCTCGCATCGTAAAACTTTAAATAAAATTAGGGAAACCTATTTTTGGCCTAAAATGTCCTCAGATGTCACTAACTATTGTAGATCGTGTAAAGTTTGCCAACTGTCATCCTCCCGAGGTACCAGGCGAGTACCTATGGTCAAAATGCCTATCTTTACGGTACCGTTTGAAAGAGTAGCTATTGACATCGTTGGTCCTTTATCTCCACTTTCATCTGGGGGACATAGATATATATTAACATTGGTTGATTATGCTTCGAGTTTCCCTGAAGCCATACCCTTAAAGACCATAACTACTACAGAGGTGGTTGAAGCCCTTTTGTCCATCTTCTCCAGAGTGGGCATCCCTAGAGAAATTTTGTCTGACCGTGGGACACAATTCACATCTGACTTAATGCAACATCTATACCAACTTCTGGGAGTGAAGCCTCTCTTCACCACACCCTATCATCCCAGCTGTAATGGGAGGATTGAGCTCCAGCATTCGATTCTCAAGTCCATTTTAAGGAAACTTTGCTCCCTTAAACCTAAGGAGTGGCATCGTTTCCTATCCTGTGCTTTGTTTGCCATGAGGGAAGTTCCCAGTGACTCTTTGGGGTTTTCATCTTTTGAACTTCTCTATGGTAGACAGGCCAGAGGTCCACTGTCCATCCTTCATGACTTATGGACTAATGAGGAGGTAAATGCTGAGGTTCAGTCTTCTTACCAGTTTCTCCTTGACCTTAGATCCAAACTTGAGGAGACCTCTGACATAGTTTCGAAAAACCTAAGCTTGTCAATGGACTAGTACAAAACGTATTTTGATTCCAAAAGTCAGAGGAGAAGTTTTAAAGTAGGTGATGAAGTTCTTGTACTTTTGCCGATTAAGTCAAATAAATTATTAGTAGCATGGAAAGGTCCATATAAAGTATTAAAAATTTGTGGGAAAGTTGATTACCTCATAGAAGTCAAGGGGAAACCTAAGCTTTATCATATCAACATCCTTAAGAAATATTACCGAAGAAATTCGGTTAACTGCCTTAACAACTTTGACTTAGTTTTTCCACACGAACTTGATAAGACAACTGAAGAATGTAAAGTGTGCGTAATTGACACCTCTAACTTAGACTATGATGAAGAACTACATGACTTGGTGACTATTGACCACTCGGATGCAACCAACATTAATATTAATGAATCTTCGGATGACCATAAGAGACATGAACTACTTCAATGTGTGAGTAACTTTTCAGACGTCTTTACTGATATTCCAGGTGTTACCTCCACGGTAGTCCATAAGATTGACTTAGTGACGGACAGTCCTATCAAACGGAAATTATACCCAGTTCCAGTTCACCTTAGGGATGCATTTGACCGAGAGGTAGACAAATTATTAAAACTAAAGATCATTGAACCTTCAGTATCTGCATATTGCTCACCAGTAGTCATGGTTAAGATGGAGGATAATTCATATAGACTTGCTATTGACTTCAGAGGCCTTAATGCTATAACTTGGTGGGATGCTGAGCCTATGCCCTTAATAGATAGCGATCTACACAAATTTTATGACGCTCCCTTCTTTTCAGAGATTGATATTGCGCAGGCATATCATCAAGTAATGTTAGATCCTTCTTCTAAGCAGTACACCGCTTTTCCTACACACCAAGGACTGATGCAGTATAGAACTATGCCCTTCGGTTTGGTAACTGCCTGTGCTACCTACGTGAGACTGATGAGAAAGGTCTTGGGTAATATGCCAAATGTTTCAGTTTATTTTGATAACATTTACGTAATGACATCTACGTGGGGCGAACATATCCAAACATTAACATCAGTTTTGCGTAGGTTACGCTCACATGGCCTCACTGCCAAGCCGAAGAAATGCTTCCTTGGGTATAACAAGATTAGATATCTTGGACTGATACTTTCTAATAACTCTCTGCAGCCTCTCCCCAGTAAGATCAAAGCTTTATTAGAATTTAAATTCCCCAAAACCAAGAAACTCATGCGTAGCTTTCTTGGTTCTGTAAATTTTTATGCACGGTTTATCCTGAAACTTGCTGATCTTACAGGCATCTTATCGGACTTCCTTAAAAAGTCTGTGAAGGAACCTCTTGAACTTTCCGACGTAGCTCGGGAAAAGTTTAATGAGATTAAAAGTATCTTTTCGAAAGACCCTATACTTAAGATTCCAGATATTAATAAAACATTTTGTTTGAGAACTGATGCCTCCAATACTGGCTTAGGTGCGGTGCTACTACAATACCATGATGGTACTCCCTTCCCTGTATTCTTCCTAAGCCGGAAACTCCTTCCCGCAGAAACAAGATACTCCACAATAGAAAAGGAATGTTTAGCCCTTGTGTGGGGTATCTCCAAACTTAAATTTTATTTGTTGGGAAAAGAATTCATTTTAGAAACGGACCACAAACCTTTGATATGCCTAGAAACTTTTAAGGGAGCCAACAGTCGACTCTTGAGGTGGACATTGGCACTCCAGGCTTTTAAGTTCCATATTGTGTATATCAATGGTTCATCCAATTATTTCTCTGACTGGTTAAGTCGTGACAGTCAGTAGAAGATTTGTTGCCTTACGCGACTTCCACATCTTAGAACTTTTTCCTCGCCTATTCTTCTTATACTCCTTGACTATAAGTCTTGGTATGGGGGAGTGTGAGGGAAAAGTTCAATAGATAGGAGTAGAGAGGGAATATATATATATATATTAACAATAGTTTCACTGCCGGCTTCTAGTTAAGGTAGGGTAAGTCAATCTCCCGTTTTTCCCGCCTTTTCTCCCCCTCCCTGAAATTGATAGTTTGTCTGCCGGCTACTAGTTAAGGTAGGGTAAGTCACGCTCCCGTTTTTCCCGCCTTTTCTCCCCCTCCCTGAAATTGATAGTTTGTCTGCCGGCTACTTGTTAAGGTAGGGTCAGTCTAGCTCCCGCTATCCCTTCCCCTCCCTCTTCTCCCCCCCCCCCGAAAGGTGACGTGTGGGGCTCTGGTTAAACAGTAAATCACTAGACTCACAGCTCCCAACTCTACTGTAAGTACATGCCTGCCTTGTATTCTAGTGGATTTATTGGTTGAAAGCTTCACTTTTGACCAATAATAAACTTAGTCCTTTCAGTCTTGCTCAAGGTTGACTGTTGTAATAATCACCACGTCTTTTGAATATTGTACACTACCATGAAGAGTGATTATTTAAGCAGTGGGTAACCTGTATCTTTCCAGCTTGGATGTCAGAGAGGGTCACCTGGCAATCAACGAGTAGAACGGATGGAGTAGGACTAACGTCCAGAGACTTCGCCAATTTAATCTCACTACCTGTGCACCTGTATGAAATTGCAGGACGTAACTCCACAGCATTGCAGCTGTGGAGTTACGTCCTGTCTTCGGGATAGAATACTCACTGGTATACTGTGAAGAACTAGCCAGTGGATGGTCACCAACACCTGCGACCCCCCCCCCTTTATCATCAGCAACAGCTACGGTTTCAACAACAGTGTCACCAACACCAGACACCATTGTAGATATTAGTGTTGAGTTCAAATGTTATTTTATTCATTTCATTTTTCATTTTTCTTTCAAATAGGAAATACCTTTCATGTTTTGTTGTTTTATGTTTGATTTAATAAATAGTGTTTATCTTTGTGAATT
Source organism: Cherax quadricarinatus (assembly GCF_038502225.1). Classification (NCBI taxonomy): domain Eukaryota; kingdom Metazoa; phylum Arthropoda; class Malacostraca; order Decapoda; family Parastacidae; genus Cherax; species Cherax quadricarinatus. The sequence goes on from NW_027195287.1 coordinate 218,361, forward strand.
ATTATTTCTTTTTCTATTCATTAATTTTCCTGAGGAGGAGCCAGCCTGAGTAATACTGTCTGAAGTTGTTACAGGGCTGAGTAAGCCTTCACATTGCACATGTGTCTTAATCTCATCTTGTCGGTATTATATACCATTCTTGCACAACTTGTCAGACACTGCAACATCATAGAATCTTAATTCTGAGGACATGTACATAACCTTTACGACTACGACAACTACTACTACAACTAACCCATCTCTTTGGGAAGGACCTACTTCCACTGGGGAATCCCGCCTACCAGTGAATATGCCCTCGTCTGCTACACCTGACGTTACTATATAAGCGCCAGGCTCCTTTCTTCTGCTTCAGAATCTCCACGACTATGGTGCTCTTCGCACCTTCTGCTAGGTTGAGGGACTGATTACCTCATCTTCTGTACATAGTTCAACTGTCTTCAAGTTATGTCCTAGAATTTGTATTGATAAAGCCACTGGATGGCGAAACGTCTACAGTAAAGATACCCAGATGTTGCACATGTGTCTTAATCTCATCTTGTCGGTATTATATACCATTCTTGCACAACTTGTCAGACACTGCAACATCATAGAATCTTAATTCTGAGGACATGTACATAACCTTTACGACTACGACAACTACTACTACAACTAACCCATCTCTTTGGGAAGGACCTACTTCCACTGGGGAATCCCGCCTACCAGTGAATATGCCCTCGTCTGCTACACCTGACGTTACTATATAAGCGCCAGGCTCCTTTCTTCTGCTTCAGAATCTCCACGACTATGGTGCACTTCGCACCTACTCCAAGGTTGAGGGACTGATTACCTCATCTTCTGTACATAGTTCTACTGTCTTCAAGTTATGTCCTAGAATTTGTATTTATAAAGCCACTGGATAGCGAAAAGTCTACAATAAAGATACCCAGATGTTGCACATGTGTCTTAATCTCAACTAGTCTTCTGTGTTATTGTACTGGTCTTCTGTGAAATCGTACCGGTCTTCTGTGTTACAGTGCTGGTCTTCTGTGTTAGTGTACTGGTCTTCTTTGTTACTGTACTTGTCTACTGTGTTACTGTTCTTGCCTTTTGCGTTATTGTACTCGTCTTTTGTGTTACTGTACTGGTCTTCTGTGCTATTGTACTGGTCTTATGTGTTATTGTACTGGTCTTCTACGTTACTGTCCTTGTCTTCCGAGTTATTGTACTGCTCTTCTGTGTCACTGTGCTGATCTTCTCTGTTATTGTACTGTTCTTCTGTGTTACTGTGCCGGTCTTTTGTGTTATTGTACTTATTTTCTGTGTTAATGTACTGGTCTTATGTGTTACTGTACTGTTCTTCTGTGTTATTGTACTAATCTTTTGTGTTACTGTATTGATATTCTGTGTTATAGTAATGGTCTTCTGTTTTGTTTTACTGGTCTTCTGTATTACTGTAGTGGTCTTCTGTGTTATTGTACTGCTCTTCTGTGTTATTGTACTGATTTCTATGTTACTGTAATGGTCTTTTGTGTTACTGTACTAGTCTTCTTTGTTACTCTACTGGTCTTCTGAGCTATTGTACTCATCTCCTGTGTTACTGTACTCATCCTCTGTGTTATTGTACTGGTCTTCTGTGTTACAGTACTTGTCTTCTGTGTTATTGCATTGGTCTTCTGTGTTACTGTACTGGTTTTCTGTGTTACTGTACAGGTCTTCGATGTTATTGAACTTGTCTTCTGCGTTACTGTTCTGGTCTCCGGTGTTACTGTGCTGGTCTTCTGTGTTATTTTACTGGTCCTCTGTGTGTCTGTTCTGTGTAACTGAACTGGTTGTCTGTGTTATTGTACAGTTCTTCTGCGTCATAGTGCTGGTTTCTCTGTTACTGCACTGGTCTTCTGCGTTATTGTACTGGTCTTCTGTGCTATGGTGCTGGTTTTTCTCGTTGCTTGGACTTTTGTGTTATTGTTCTGGTCTTCTGTGTGATTGTACTGGTTTTCAGTGTTATTGTACTGGTCTTCTGTGTTACTGTAGTGGTTTTCTGTTGTATCGTACTGGTCTTCTGTGTTATTGTCAAGTCTTCTGTGTTTCTGTATTGGTTTTCTGTGATATAGAACTGGTCTTTTCTGTTATTGTTCTGTTCTTCTGTGTTACCGTATTGGTCTTCCGTGTTATTGTACTGGTCTTCTGTGGTATCGTACTTGTCTTCTGTGTTACTGCACTGTTCTTCTGTGTTATTGTATTGGTCTTCTGTGTTACTCTACTTTTCATCTGTGTTATTGTACTGGTCTTCGGTGTTATTGTACTTGTCTTCAGTGTTACTGTACTGGTCTTCTCTGTTACTGTACTGGTCTTCTGTGTTACTGTACTTGTCTTCTGTGTTACTGTACTGGTCTTCTGTGTTACTGTACTGGTCTTCTGTGTTACTGTACTGGTCTTCTGTGTTACTGTACTGGTCTTCTGTGTTACTGTACTGGTCTTCTGTGTTACTGTACTGGTCTTCTGTGTTACTGTACTGGTCTTCTGTGTTACTGTACTGGTCTTCTGTGTTATAGTACTGGTCTTCTGTGTTACTGTACTGGTCTTCTGTGTTATTGTACTGGTCTTCAGTGTTACTGTACTGGTCTTCTGTGTTACTGTACTTGTCTTCTGTGTTACTGTTCTGGTCTTCTGTGTTACTGTACTGGTGTTCTTTGTTACTGTACTCTTCTGTGTTACTGTACTGGTCTTCTGTTACTGTACTGGTCTTCTGTGTTACTGTACTGGTCTTCTGTGTTACTGTACTGGTCTTCTGTGTTACTGTACTGGTCTTCTGTGTTACTGTACTGGTCTTCTGTGTTACTGTACTGGTCTTCTGTGTTACTGTACTATTCTTCTGTGTTACTGTACTGGTCTTCTGTGTTACTGTACTGGTCTTCTGTGTTACTGTACTGGTCTTCTGTGTTACTGTACTGGTCTTCTGTGTTACTGTACTGGTCTTCTGTGTTACTGTACTGGTCTTCTGTGTTACTGTACTGGTCTTCTGTGTTACTGTACTGGTCTTCTGTGTTACTGTACTGGTCTTCTGTGTTACTGTACTGGTCTTCTGTGTTACTGTACTGGTCTTCTGTGTTACTGTACTGGTCTTCTGTGTTACTGTACTGGTCTTCTGTGTTACTGTACTGGTCTTCTGTGTTACTGTACTGGTCTTCTGTGTTACTGTACTGGTCTTCTGTGTTACTGTACTGGTCTTCTGTGTTACTGTACTGGTCTTCTGTGTTACTGTACTGGTCTTCTGTGTTACTGTACTGGTCTTCTGTGTTACTGTACTGGTCTTCTGTGTTACTGTACTGGTCTTCTGTGTTACTGTACTGGTCTTCTGTGTTACTGTACTGGTCTTCTGTGTTACTGTACTGGTCTTCTGTGTTACTGTACTGGTCTTCTGTGTTACTGTACTGGTCTTCTGTGTTACTGTACTGGTCTTCTGTGTTACTGTACTGGTCTTCTGTGTTACTGTACTGGTCTTCTGTGTTACTGTACTGGTCTTCTGTGTTACTGTACTGGTCTTCTGTGTTACTGTACTGGTCTTCTGTGTTACTGTACTGGTCTTCTGTGTTACTGTTCTGGTCTTCTGTGTTACTGTACTGGTCTTCTGTGTTACTGTACTGGTCTTCTGTGTTACTGTACTGGTCTTCTGTGTTACTGTACTGGTCTTCTGTGTTACTGTACTGGTCTTCTGTGTTACTGTACTGGTCTTCTGTGTTACTGTACTGGTCTTCTGTGTTACTGTACTGGTCTTCTGTGTTACTGTACTGGTCTTCTGTGTTACTGTACTGGTCTTCTGTGTTACTGTACTGGTCTTCTGTGTTACTGTACTGGTCTTCTGTGTTACTGTACTGGTCTTCTGTGTTACTGTACTGGTCTTCTGTGTTACTGTACTGGTCTTCTGTGTTACTGTACTGGTCTTCTGTGTTACTGTACTGGTCTTCTGTGTTACTGTACTGGTCTTCTGTGTTACTGTACTGGTCTTCTGTGTTACTGTACTGGTCTTCTGTGTTACTGTACTGGTCTTCTGTGTTACTGTACTGGTCTTCTGTGTTACTGTACTGGTCTTCTGTGTTACTGTACTGGTCTTCTGTGTTACTGTACTGGTCTTCTGTGTTACTGTACTGGTCTTCTGTGTTACTGTACTGGTCTTCTGTGTTACTGTACTGGTCTTCTGTGTTACTGTACTGGTCTTCTGTGTTACTGTACTGGTCTTCTGTGTTACTGTACTGGTCTTCTGTGTTACTGTACTGGTCTTCTGTGTTACTGTACTGGTCTTCTGTGTTACTGTACTGGTCTTCTGTGTTACTGTACTGGTCTTCTGTGTTACTGTACTGTCTTCTGTGTTACTGTACTGGTCTTCTGTGTTACTGTACTGGTCTTCTGTGTTACTGTACTGGTCTTCTGTGTTACTGTACTGGTCTTCTGTGTTACTGTACTGGTCTTCTGTGTTACTGTACTGGTCTTCTGTGTTACTGTACTGGTCTTCTGTGTTACTGTACTGGTCATCTGTTTTACTTTACTGGTTATTTTGTTACTGTACTGGTCTTCTGTGTTACTGTACTGGTCTTCTGTGTTACTGTACTGGTCTTCTGTGTTACTGTACTGGTCTTCTGTGTTACTGTACTTGTCTTCTGTGTTACTGTACTGGTCTTCTGTGTTACTGTACTGGTCTTCTGTGTTACTGTACTGGTCTTCTGTGTTACTGTACTGGTCTTCTGTGTTACTGTACTGGTCTTCTGTGTTACTGTACTGGTCTTCTGTGTTACTGTACTGGTCTTCTGTGTTACTGTACTGGTCTTCTGTGTTACTGTACTGGTCTTCTGTGTTACTGTACTGGTCTTCTGTGTTACTGTACTGGTCTTCTGTGTTACTGTACTGGTCTTCTGTGTTACTGTACTGGTCTTCTGTGTTACTGTACTGGTCTTCTGTGTTACTGTACTGGTCTTCTGTGTTACTGTACTGGTCTTCTGTGTTACTGTACTGGTCTTCTGTGTTACTGTACTGGTCTTCTGTGTTACTGTACTGGTCTTCTGTGTTACTGTACTGGTCTTCTGTGTTACTGTACTGGTCTTCTGTGTTACTGTACTGGTCTTCTGTGTTACTGTACTGGTCTTCTGTGTTACTGTACTGGTCTTCTGTGTTACTGTACTGGTCTTCTGTGTTACTGTACTGGTCTTCTGTGTTACTGTACTGGTCTTCTGTGTTACTGTACTGGTCTTCTGTGTTACTGTACTGGTCTTCTGTGTTACTGTACTGGTCTTCTGTGTTACTGTACTGGTCTTCTGTGTTACTGTACTGGTCTTCTGTGTTACTGTACTGGTCTTCTGTGTTACTGTACTGGTCTTCTGTGTTACTGTACTGGTCTTCTGTGTTACTGTACTGGTCTTCTGTGTTACTGTACTGGTCTTCTGTGTTACTGTACTGGTCTTCTGTGTTACTGTACTGGTCTTCTGTGTTACTGTACTGGTCTTCTGTGTTACTGTACTGGTCTTCTTCTGTGTTACTGTACTGGTCTTCTGTGTTACTGTACTGGTCTTCTGTGTTACTGTACTGGTCTTCTGTGTTACTGTACTGGTCTTCTGTGTTACTGTACTGGTCTTCTGTGTTACTGTACTGGTCTTCTGTGTTACTGTACTGGTCTTCTGTGTTACTGTACTGGTCTTCTGTGTTACTGTACTGGTCTTCTGTGTTACTGTACTGGTCTTCTGTGTTACTGTACTGGTCTTCTGTGTTACTGTACTGGTCTTCTGTGTTACTGTACTGTCTTCTGTGTTACTGTACTGGTCTTCTGTGTTACTGTACTGGTCTTCTGTGTTGCTGTACTGGTCTTCGGTGTTACTGTACTGGTCTTCTGTGTTACTGTACTGGACTTATGTGTTACTGGTCTTCTGTGGTGGTCTTCTGTGTTACTGTACTGGTCTTCTGTGTTACTGTACTGGTCTTCTGTGTTACTGTACTGGTCTTCTGTGTTACTGTACTGGTCTTCTGTGTTACTGTACTGGTCTTCTGTGTTACTGTACTGGTCTTCTGTGTTACTGTACTGGTCTTCTGTGTTACTGTACTGGTCTTCTGTGTTACTGTACTGGTCTTCTGTGTTACTGTACTGGTCTTCTGTGTTACTGTACTGGTCTTCTGTGTTACTGTACTGGTCTTCTGTGTTACTGTACTGGTCTTCTGTGTTACTGTACTGGTCTTCTGTGTTACTGTACTGGTCTTCTGTGTTACTGTACTGGTCTTCTGTGTTACTGTACTGGTCTTCTGTGTTACTGTACTGGTCTTCTGTGTTACTGTACTGGTCTTCTGTGTTACTGTACTGGTCTTCTGTGTTACTGTACTGGTCTTCTGTGTTACTGTACTGGTCTTCTGTGTTACTGTACTGGTCTTCTGTGTTACTGTACTGGTCTTCTGTGTTACTGTACTGGTCTTCTGTGTTACTGTACTGGTCTTCTGTGTTACTGTACTGGTCTTCTGTGTTACTGTACTGGTCTTCTGTGTTACTGTACTGGTCTTCTGTGTTACTGTACTGGTCTTCTGTGTTACTGTACTGGTCTTCTGTGTTACTGTACTGGTCTTCTGTGTTACTGTACTGGTCTTCTGTGTTACTGTACTGGTCTTCTGTGTTACTGTACTGGTCTTCTGTGTTACTGTACTGGTCTTCTGTGTTACTGTACTGGTCTTCTGTGTTACTGTACTGGTCTTCTGTGTTACTGTACTGGTCTTCTGTGTTACTGTACTGGTCTTCTGTGTTACTGTACTGGTCTTCTGTGTTACTGTACTGGTCTTCTGTGTTACTGTACTGGTCTTCTGTGTTACTGTACTGGTCTTCTGTGTTACTGTACTGGTCTTCTGTGTTACTGTACTGGTCTTCTGTGTTACTGTACTGGTCTTCTGTGTTACTGTACTGGTCTTCTGTGTTACTGTACTGGTCTTCTGTGTTACTGTACTGGTCTTCTGTGTTACTGTACTGGTCTTCTGTGTTACTGTACTGGTCTTCTGTGTTACTGTACTGGTCTTCTGTGTTACTGTACTGGTCTTCTGTGTTACTGTACTGGTCTTCTGTGTTACTGTACTGGTCTTCTGTGTTACTGTACTGGTCTTCTGTGTTACTGTACTGGTCTTCTGTGTTACTGTACTGGTCTTCTGTGTTACTGTACTGGTCTTCTGTGTTACTGTACTGGTCTTCTGTGTTACTGTACTGGTCTTCTGTGTTACTGTACTGGTCTTCTGTGTTACTGTACTGGTCTTCTGTGTTACTGTACTGGTCTTCTGTGTTACTGTACTGTCTTCTGTGTTACTGTACTGGTCTTCTGTGTTACTGTACTGGTCTTCTGTGTTACTGTACTGGTCTTCTGTGTTACTGTACTGGTCTTCTGTGTTACTGTACTGGTCTTCTGTGTTACTGTACTGGTCTTCTGTGTTACTGTACTGGTCTTCTGTGTTACTGTACTGGTCTTCTGTGTTACTGTACTGGTCTTCTGTGTTACTGGTGTGGTCTTCTGTGTTACTGTACTGGTCTTCTGTGTTACTGGTGTGGTCTTCTGTGTTACTGTACTGGTCTTCTGTGTTACTGTACTGGTCTTCTGTGTTACTGTACTGGTCTTCTGTGTTACTGTACTGGTCTTCTGTGTTACTGTACTGGTCTTCTGTGTTACTGTACTGGTCTTCTGTGTTACTGTACTGGTCTTCTGTGTTACTGTACTGGTCTTCTGTGTTACTGTACTGGTCTTCTGTGTTACTGTACTGGTCTTCTGTGTTACTGTACTGGTCTTCTGTGTTACTGTACTGGTCTTCTGTGTTACTGTACTGGTCTTCTGTGTTACTGTACTGGTCTTCTGTGTTACTGTACTGGTCTTCTGTGTTACTGTACTGGTCTTCTGTGTTACTGTACTGGTCTTCTGTGTTACTGTACTGGTCTTCTGTGTTACTGTACTGGTCTTCTGTGTTACTGTACTGGTCTTCTGTGTTACTGTACTGGTCTTCTGTGTTACTGTACTGGTCTTCTGTGTTACTGTACTGGTCTTCTGTGTTACTGTACTGGTCTTCTGTGTTACTGTACTGGTCTTCTGTGTTACTGTACTGGTCTTCTGTGTTACTGTACTGGTCTTCTGTGTTACTGTACTGGTCTTCTGTGTTACTGTACTGGTCTTCTGTGTTACTGTACTGGTCTTCTGTGTTACTGTACTGGTCTTCTGTGTTACTGTACTGGTCTTCTGTGTTACTGTACTGGTCTTCTGTGTTACTGTACTGGTCTTCTGTGTTACTGTACTGGTCTTCTGTGTTACTGTACTGGTCTTCTGTGTTACTGTACTGGTCTTCTGTGTTACTGTACTGGTCTTCTGTGTTACTGTACTGGTCTTCTGTGTTACTGTACTGGTCTTCTGTGTTACTGTACTGGTCTTCTGTGTTACTGTACTGGTCTTCTGTGTTACTGTACTGGTCTTCTGTGTTACTGTACTGGTCTTCTGTGTTACTGTACTGGTCTTCTGTGTTACTGTTGTACTGGTCTGTGTTATTTCTCTGTGTTACTGGTCTTCTGTGTTACTGTACTGGTCTTCTGTGTTACTGTACTGGTCTTCTGTGTTACTGTACTGGTCTTCTGTGTTACTGTACTGGTCTTCTGTGTTACTGTACTGGTCTTCTGTGTTACTGTACTGGTCTTCTGTGTTACTGTACTGGTCTTCTGTGTTACTGTACTGGTCTTCTGTGTTACTGTACTGGTCTTCTGTGTTACTGTACTGGTCTTCTGTGTTACTGTACTGGTCTTCTGTGTTACTGTACTGGTCTTCTGTGTTACTGTACTGGTCTTCTGTGTTACTGTACTGGTCTTCTGTGTTACTGTACTGGTCTTCTGTGTTACTGTACTGGTCTTCTGTGTTACTGTACTGGTCTTCTGTGTTACTGTACTGGTCTTCTGTGTTACTGTACTGGTCTTCTGTGTTACTGTACTGGTCTTCTGTGTTACTGTACTGGTCTTCTGTGTTACTGTACTGGTCTTCTGTGTTACTGTACTGGTCTTCTGTGTTACTGTACTGGTCTTCTGTGTTACTGTACTGGTCTTCTGTGTTACTGTACTGGTCTTCTGTGTTACTGTACTGGTCTTCTGTGTTACTGTACTGGTCTTCTGTGTTACTGTACTGGTCTTCTGTGTTACTGTACTGGTCTTCTGTGTTACTGTACTGGTCTTCTGTGTTACTGTACTGGTCTTCTGTGTTACTGTACTGGTCTTCTGTGTTACTGTACTGGTCTTCTGTGTTACTGTACTGGTCTTCTGTGTTACTGTACTGGTCTTCTGTGTTACTGTACTGGTCTTCTGTGTTACTGTACTGGTCTTCTGTGTTACTGTACTGGTCTTCTGTGTTACTGTACTGGTCTTCTGTGTTACTGTACTGGTCTTCTGTGTTACTGTACTGGTCTTCTGTGTTACTGTACTGGTCTTCTGTGTTATTGTACTGGTCTTCTGTGTTACTGTACTGGTCTTCTGTGTTACTGTACTGATCTTCTGTGTTACTGTACTAGTCTTCTGTGTTACTGCACTGTCTTCTGTGTTACTGTACTGGTCTTCTGTGTTACTGTACTGGTCTTCTGTGTTACTGTACTGGTCTTCTGTGTTACTGTACTGGTCTTCTGTGTTACTGTACTGGTCTTCTGTGTTACTGTACTGGTCTTCTGTGTTACTGTACTGGTCTTCTGTGTTACTGTACTGGTCTTCTGTGTTACTGTACTGGTCTTCTGTGTTACTGTACTGGTCTTCTGTGTTACTGTACTGGTCTTCTGTGTTACTGTACTGGTCTTCTGTGTTACTGTACTGGTCTTCTGTGTTACTGTACTGGTCTTCTGTGTTACTGTACTGGTCTTCTGTGTTACTGTACTGGTCTTCTGTGTTACTGTACTGGTCTTCTGTGTTACTGTACTGGTCTTCTGTGTTACTGTACTGGTCTTCTGTGTTACTGTACTGGTCTTCTGTGTTACTGTACTGGTCTTCTGTGTTACTGTACTGGTCTTCTGTGTTACTGTACTGGTCTTCTGTGTTACTGTACTGGTCTTCTGTGTTACTGTACTGGTCTTCTGTGTTACTGTACTGGTCTTCTGTGTTACTGTACTGGTCTTCTGTGTTACTGTACTGGTCTTCTGTGTTACTGTACTGGTCTTCTGTGTTACTGTACTGGTCTTCTGTGTTACTGTACTGGTCTTCTGTGTTACTGTACTGGTCTTCTGTGTTACTGTACTGGTCTTCTGTGTTACTGTACTGGTCTTCTGTGTTACTGTACTGGTCTTCTGTGTTACTGTACTGGTCTTCTGTGTTACTGTACTGGTCTTCTGTGTTACTGTACTGGTCTTCTGTGTTACTGTACTGGTCTTCTGTGTTACTGTACTGGTCTTCTGTGTTACTGTACTGGTCTTCTGTGTTACTGTACTGGTCTTCTGTGTTACTGTACTGGTCTTCTGTGTTACTGTACTGGTCTTCTGTGTTACTGTACTGGTCTTCTGTGTTACTGTACTGGTCTTCTGTGTTACTGTACTGGTCTTCTGTGTTACTGTACTGGTCTTCTGTGTTACTGTACTGGTCTTCTGTGTTACTGTACTGGTCTTCTGTGTTACTGTACTGGTCTTCTGTGTTACTGTACTGGTCTTCTGTGTTACTGTACTGGTCTTCTGTGTTACTGTACTGGTCTTCTGTGTTACTGTACTGGTCTTCTGTGTTACTGTACTGGTCTTCTGTGTTACTGTACTGGTCTTCTGTGTTACTGTACTGGTCTTCTGTGTTACTGTACTGGTCTTCTGTGTTACTGTACTGGTCTTCTGTGTTACTGTACTGGTCTTCTGTGTTACTGTACTGGTCTTCTGTGTTACTGTACTGGTCTTCTGTGTTACTGTACTGGTCTTCTGTGTTACTGTACTGGTCTTCTGTGTTACTGTACTTGTCTTCTGTGTTACTGTACTGGTCTTCTGTGTTACTGTACTGGTCTTCTGTGTTACTGTACTGGTCTTCTGTGTTACTGTACTGGTCTTCTGTGTTACTGTACTGGTCTTCTGTGTTACTGTACTGGTCTTCTGTGTTACTGTACTGGTCTTCTGTGTTACTGTACTGGTCTTCTGTGTTACTGTACTGGTCTTCTGTGTTACTGTACTGGTCTTCTGTGTTACTGTACTGGTCTTCTGTGTTACTGTACTGGTCTTCTGTGTTATTGTACTGGTTTTCTGTGTTACTGTACTGGTCTTCTGTGTTACTGTACTGGTCTTCTGTGTCACTATACTTGTCTTCTGTGTTATTGTACTGGTCTTTTGTGTTATTGTACCGGTTTTCTGTGTTACTGTACTGGTCTTCTGTGTTACTATACTGGTCTTCTGTGTTATTGTAGTAGTCTTCTGCGTTACTGTACTGGTCTTCTGTGTTATTGTACTGGTCTTCTGTGTTATTGTACTGGTCTTCTGTGTTATTGTACTGGTCTTCTGTGTTACTGTACTGGTCTTCTGTGTTACTGTACTTGTCTTCTGTGTTACTGTACTGGTCTTCTGTGTTACTGTACTGGTCTTCTGTGTTACTGTACTGGTCTTCTGTGTTACTGTACTGGTCTTCTGTGTTACTGTACTGGTCTTCTGTGTTATTGTACTGGTCTTCTGTGTTATTGTACTGGTCTTCTGTGTTACTGTACTGGTCTTCTGTGTTACTGTACTTGTCTTCTGTGTTACTGTACTGGTCTTCTGTGTTATTGTACTGGTCTTCTGTGTTACTGTACTTGTCTTCTGTGTTATTGTACTGGTCTTGTGTGTTACTGTACTGGTCTTCTGGGTTATTATATTGGTCTTCTGTGTTGCTGTACTAATCTTTTGTGTTACTGTACTGGTCTTCTGTGTTACTGTACTGGTCTTCTGTGTTTTTGTACTGGTCTTCTGTGTTATTGTACTGGTCTTCTGTCTTTTTGTACTTGTCTTCTGTATTGCTGTACTGGTCTTCTGTGTTATTGTTCTGGTCCCCTGTGTTATTGTACTCTTCTACTGTGTTGTTGTACTTGTCTTCTGTGTTACTGTTCTGGCCTTCTGTGTTATTGTACTGGTCTTCTCTGTCGGTGTTCTGGACCTCTGTGTTACTGTACTTTTCTTTTGTGTTACTCTACTCGTCTTCTGTGTTATTGTACTCGTCTTCTGTGATATTGTACTTGTCTTCTGTCTGATTGTGCTGGTCTTCTGTGTCTTTGTACTGGTCTTCTGTGTCTTTGTACTGGTCTTCTGTGTTATTTTACTGGTCTTCTGTGTTATTGAACTGGTCCTTTGTGTTACTGCACTGGTCTTCTGTGTTATTGTCTGGTCTTCTGTATTACTATACTGGTTATCTGTGCTTCTGTACTGGTCTTTTGAGTTACTGTAGTTATCTTCTGTGTTATTGTACTGGTCTTCTTCTCAGTAGTAGTACCAGTTCCTAGTAACCAATTACCAGTAACCAGTGTACCAGTAGATGACTCACTACCAACCGTCTGCGTGAATCACTGACTGTTCATATTGCTGCTGACCATAGCAGGATTTCAAACACCACGTCACCCATAGACACTGGTGGGTCAGTTAGTCATAGTTAGGCAGCAGAGAGAGACAGGACGGCTGTTGGCGTTTCCCTCACTATCCGTTATATTATACGTACTACCAGCCTACGTGAGTATTTTTACCCTATCCACGTTTTCGAAACCCACATGACAAATGGTGACAGTGGTGTGGGAGCGTGGATTTAAGGGTATTTCAAGACGTTAGAAGACTGTTTGTGGGGAGCCGGCAGGTCAAAGGTGAACCGTAGCTAGCCGCTTACCCTCACTCACCACCACCCTGTGTACTCCAGCCTGCAAGCCTGTTGCAGCCGTTTTTCAAGCTTCCTGGCTTAGTTCGTGTGCTAATTGCTTCAATCTCTGAGGGGTTGACCCGGATTTTGCAATAAAGCCAGTCAGTAAGCCAGACTGTGGAAGTGAATGCCAGTCAGCCTATCATCCAGGCTGTCTCTTGTCATCCACCTGCTCCTTCATGCTGTGTGCATCGTTGCACGTCTTCCAGTCAGCCATTCTCGTGGGTTAAGCCAGTCAGCCAACCCAGCTTCTAACCCAGCTGAGAGAGAGAAGTAAGCCACGCAAGTTCCTCTGAAGTATTGTCTCATATATCACCATTTGGATGATGCAAAGAGTGGTCTTCACCATCCCTGTGGCATAGAGTGGCTTATCAAGCCACCTTCGTGGGTAGTGAGTGAAGTGCGCGTCAGAGCGCCAGCGAGAGTCACGCTCCCTTCACCCACCCACCACACACTCTTCACTCACCTACCTGTGGCTGTTTTCACCCTTGTACCGGGTCCTAATACTGTTTTGGCTCACATAATTGGTCAAGAGATTGTAGCTGAGCGCCAACGATAAAGCCAGTTATGTGAGTTCACCTAGAAAGCGCATTTCTTCCGACAACAGTGAGTGTAGGAGGCGTCAGTCATCACCGCGCAGGACAACCTTCGACAACCTTCCCCTCATCACCAGTTACTCCGTCTACTACTCCAGACTCCAGTGATAATTTTCTGTTTAAAGACATTTGCGTGTGTGAGACATTTATAGTGAATTTCTTGTGTACTCTAAGCCTTCTGTTTTCAGTGTAGACTCAGTGTTTCTTTGACTCGTTATTTTTGTAATTTTTTCAGTTCGCTCATCTCATATTTTTTTTATCTGTGTTTTTTTATGCTACTCTCTGTCTGTAGTAAGTATTATTGTGTAGTGTACCAGTCAGTCACTCCGTGTGAAGTGATTCATTTTTTTTATCTTGTATTCTTTCAGCATTGTATTCTCCAGTATTTGTCATTGTAGTTCACGCAGTGATATTCACCCCAGTATACCAAATTATCCATTTATTTCTATGTGTACCTTTTTTTTCGTATGCCAGCAGTGTCTCATTCCTCTAATTTTTTCGCAGACTTGTGTACCATTATTTTTGCCAGCAAATTTTTGTCATATCAGTCACAGCAAGATTTTGTTGTAAGAATATACTAAAATAATGAATACGTGATTAAGTGTTGTGTGCCCCGCCACTTGTAAGTGTTGTGTGCCCCGCCACTTGTAAGTGTTGTGTGCTCCGCCACTTGTAAGTGTTGTGTGCCCCACCACTTGTAAGTGTTGTGTGCCCCAATTTTTAAGCTAAAATTCATGGATTTTCAAACTTTTTTTTATCAGAATCACTGATGGAATTGAATCTTAAGCAGAAAGTAACTTAATTATGACATTTTGGTGTAGTATTGCATCAATTCATATTTCAAGAGTGAAAATCCATGTATTTTAGCTAAAAAGTAAGGCTTGTTTGAAAAGTGTTCTAAATGCTCCAAATCGTCGAAATAGGCAGTAAAACATCATTTCGATATTTCTCGATTTTTTCAATGCTTCAGGTATTTTTAAAAAATATATGAAATATTCAAATTATTTCTAAATTTCATCAAAATTTTCTGTTTTTTTTTTTTTTGGAAAAATATGTAATATACTTTAAAATGTTGAAAATTGCTCGAAAATTTCAATTCAATCAGTATATATTTTTTTAAAAATACCTGAAGCATTGAAAAAATCGAAAAATATAGAAAAATGACGTTTTACTGCATATTTCGACGATTTGGATAATTTAGAACACTTTTCAAGGAAACCTTACTTTTTAGCTAAAATGCATGGATTTTCACACTTGAAATACGTATTGAAACAATATTACACTAATATGTCATATTTAAGTTACTTTCAGCATAAAAATCAATTCCATAAGTAATTCTGATAAAAAAGTTTGAAAATCCTTGAATTTTAGTTATAAAATAAGGTTTGTCTGAAAAGTGTTCTAAATGCTCCAAATCATCGAAATATGAAGTAAAACATCATTTTACAATATTTTTCGATTTTTTCAATGCTTGAGGTATTTTTAAAACTATCTATGATAATTTCAAAATTATTTGTAAATTTAATCGAAATTTTATGTTTTTTTTGAAAAATATGTAATGTAATTTAAAATGTTGAAAATTGCTCGAAAATTTCAATTCCGTCAGTATACATTTTTTAAAAAATACCTGAAGCATTGAAAAAATCGAAAAATATGGTAAAATGATGTTTTACTGCATATTTCGACGATTTGGAGCATTTAGAACACTTTTCAGACAAACCTGATTTTTTAGCTAAAATTCATGGATTTGCAAACTTTTTTTTATGAGAATCACTGCTGGAATTGAATTTTAAGCTGAAAGTAACTTAAATATGACATTTTAGTGTAGAATTGTGTCAATTCATTTTTCAAGAGTGAAAATCCATATATTTTTGCTAAAAAGTAAGGCTTGTCTGAAAATTGTTCTTAATGCTCCAAATCGTCGAAATATGCAGTAAAACATCATTTTTCCATATTTCTCGATTTTTTCAATGCTTCAGGTATTTTTAAAAATATATGAAATATTCAAAATCATTTCCAAATTTCATCGAAATTTTATGTTTTTTTTTGAAAAATATGTATTATACTTTAAAATGTTGAAAATTGCTCGAAAATTTCAATTCAATCAGTACATATTTTTTAAAAATACCTGAAGCATTGAAAAAATCGAAAAATATGGAAAAATGACGTTTTACTGCATATTTCGACGATTTGGATAATTTAGAACACTTTTCAAAGAAACCTTACTTTTTAGCTAAAATGCATGGATTTTCACACAATATTACACTAATATCTCATATTTAAGTTACTTTCAGCATAAAATTCAATTCCATAAGTAATTTTGATAAAAAGTTTGAAAATCCTTGAATTTTAGCTAAAAAATAAGGTTTGTCTGAAAAGTGTTCTAAATGCAGTAAAACATCATTTTACCATATTTTTCGATTTTTTTTCAATGCTTAAGGTATTTTTAAAACTATCTATGATAATTTAAAAATTATTTGTAAATTTAATCGAAATTTTATAGGTTTTTTGAAAAATATGTAATGTAATTTAAAATGTTGAAAATTGCTCGACAA